>NC_142936.1:73400083-73402583 GCF_046866305.1 Octopus bimaculoides | reverse complement strand
TAGTTCCAACTGTTAAACATGGAGGTGGATCTGTGATGATCTGGGGGATTATGTCTTGGAAATCCGCCGGCCCAATGGCTTCCCTTCGTGGCAGAATTAATAGTCAAAACTAAGTATTTTATCTGATCAAATTCATCCTATGGTTGCAGAACTGTTTCCGGAGGGAAACGCAATCTTTCAGGATGATAATGCACCAATTCACACAGCTAAAGTTATTACTGAATGGCTAACACAGCTAAAGTTATTACTGAACATTCTAGTGAAGTTGAACATCTTATCTGGCCCCCACAGTCCCTAGATCTCAATATTATTGAATATTTATGGTGCATTTTAGAAGATCAAGTAAGGAGTCGATATCCTCCACCATCATCACTACAAGAACTGGAGACTGTTTTAGCTGAAGAACGGACAAACATTCCTTTGGAAACAATTCAAACTTTGTACGTAGAATTCAAGCTGCAATTACTGCCAAAGGCGTTCCTACTGCATATTAAAATAAATTTGTTTGAAATTTTAAGGTGTTTCCATTATTTTGGCCAACACCTGTATGTATTTTCTGAAAGAGATCTCAACGCATTTTTCTATTTGAATTTTGTTTGGATTATACACTTCTATTGTTCTTACGATAAAATTGAAAATGAAGGAAAATGAAGTACGTTTTCGTCATTTAATGCCCTTTTATTTCTGGAAATGTAAAAACGCTGCACGAATAGCAAAGAAGACATGTGTTGTTTATGGAGATGGTGTCATAACTGAAAATACTGTTCGTAAATGGTTTGCTCGGTTTAAAACCAAAAATTTTGACCTGGAAGATCATGAACGTTCTGACAGGCCTTGAAAGAGAAGATCTCAAAGCAAGGCTTTAATAAGAAATAATCCATACCACAAAACGCGAGACATCGTGGAGATTCTCTATGTATCTCATGTGAGTATTATAAAGAATTTTAAAACATTTGGTTATGTAAATCGCTATGATGTTTGGGCGCCACATAACTTAATGGAAAAAATTTAATAGAGTGTATTTCCAGCAGCGATTCTCTGCTCTGACGAAGCAAAAATTATCCATTTTTGAAAAGAATGATCGCGTGTGGTAAGAAATGGATTGTTTACAACAACATAAAACAAAACAAAAAAAGGTCCTAAGGGAAAACGAGATGAACCGCCTTCAATCTCTCCAAAAGTTGGTCTGTATCCGAAGAAGGTGATGCTCTGTGTCTGGTGGGATTAGAAGGACGTTGTGTACTACGGACTATTTCCACGAAAGCAGACGATAACTTCAGACTCTTCTTCTTCCCAACTCGACCTTCGTAT
Organism: Octopus bimaculoides; assembly: GCF_046866305.1. Classification (NCBI taxonomy): domain Eukaryota; kingdom Metazoa; phylum Mollusca; class Cephalopoda; order Octopoda; family Octopodidae; genus Octopus; species Octopus bimaculoides. Next base: position 73,401,272 of record NC_142936.1, on the reverse strand, counting down.
TATCATTTACTCCGATCCTTGTAAAATTCTCTTAATGAGAAGAAATTTGATTCTTTAAAAGAGTGTAAAAACCACTTACACCAGTTCACAACCCAGACAGATGCCAAGTTTTAAGGGGTGGGATCATGAAGCTGCCTCAAAGATGGCAAAAGATAGTGGAACAAAATGGGAAATAGGTGGTTGAGTAAAGGTATGTACAACTATCTAAATATTGTTAATGAATTTTACTTAAAAAAACGCTACAAACATTTTTACCAACCTACATATATTTTTTTACTACATATATCTGTAAGGAACGACCGTGTGAACTCAAAAAGGAGAAATGGTGACGAATGGAAAAACAGAGGACTCCTTTTATTTAAACGTGTCACACGGTCGAACACAAAATTATATATCGATGATGATATACATGATATGTTATACTACGATAACATATGTGAATTCGTAAATACCAGTAATGAAGACTATAGAAGGCAACCGTATAAGATGAATAACAGAGATATTTATTATGGCGTTAAAGGTGTATGTGTATGTGAGAGTGTGAATGCGACATATAAGAACATAATCAAAGACAGGCCGTCATACAAAGAAAAGTATGTATGTGTATGTGAGTTATTACAGCAGATGGAAAGAGAATCAATAACACGTGAGCAATTATACCAGTTCTTTAGTACACAAATGGAAGAGTCTGTATGTGAAAGAAGTGAGTTGAGGTTGTGTGTGTGGCAGAGCTGATCACTAGTTGTGATGTTGTGGCATCGATGCCGGGCCGTGATTCTTGTTATACAGATGTTCGTCGCTGGCTGAGATCTCTTGTCTGTTTATTTATCGTGGTGAAGCTAAGTCACCTAACAGAATCGAAGAGAGAGATGTGCCGCGGTGGTTTGGATTGGTGTACATAGAAAGTCGTGTTGACGCTGGTGGAGATTGATGCTGGTTAGTAGTAATCGTGTTGGTCATGACGATGATGCTGGTCAGCAGTCGTAGACTCGTGTTGCTGATGTGGCGACGGCGGTGGTCATCGTTGGTTGGACGAAGCTGTTGAAGTGGTCGCTGGCTGATTGTTGCTGCTGCTGTCGTGTGGTACACGGAACAGTCTCTAAGAGAAACTGGACCGAGACCAATTTGTTGGGTATGAGTTGATCTATTTATAGCGAATTATCGGCTCCAAGACGGTAGCAGAAAAACA
>NC_142936.1:73392583-73395083 GCF_046866305.1 Octopus bimaculoides | reverse complement strand
CATCTAAAAACTATGCACGAAAACACAAGATATGGATCTCAGACAAAAACTCAACATCACTCAGATCCTTATACATCTTATCTAAGAAAACTGCTCAGAAAAAATTGCGAGATGAAAATCTCTTGGTGGACAAAAAAGCACAAGAATTGGAACAGCCAGCTAACTCTCACAACTTGATAATCTGTAAGGTATATTAAGTCCAAAAAAAGGGCGGTACGGAACCGATTGTTTCTAATGACGGACGAAAACTCTTAAGTAGCAAAAATAAAATTCCGAAAAGATGGCCTGAACAGTTTAAATTCGTATTAAATCGAGACTGCACTACCGATCCTGGAAGTATTCAATGAAATCCTTCGAAGGCTTATAATTGAGGAACTTGCAGAAGATCCTTCCTTGGAAGAAATAAGTTCTGCTATTAAAAACTTTCCAATAGTAAGACTCCTGGACAAAACAGTATTCCCATAAAAATGTACAAGCATGGTGATAGACAACTTGTAAGAAAGCTGCGCAAATTGATCTGAGGGAACTGGATCTGTTCCCCAACAGTTCAAAGATGCATCTATAACGTACACGTGCAAAAGCAAAGGGAAGAAAAGTGTATGTGATAGTCACAGGGGAATGCTTGTAGCGAATAGCTGGGAAAAATCTTGCGAGGGTGATTCTTAGCCACATCAGTGAGCATGTATCAAACAGCATATATTCTGAATTCCAATGTACATTTCGAGCTGGGAAGGGCACAGTTGACATGATTTTTGCTCTTCGGCAAATTCAAGAGAAAACACGTGAGCAAAATACTGACTTGTACATGGTCTTTATCGACTTGACCAAGTCCTTTGATACAGTTAATCGTAAGGAGCTCTGGAAAATTTTGTCAAAGGTTCGTCTTCTTGCTATGATAAGGGTAATAGTATATTTTATTACCCTTAGTAATCTTTATATCTTTGAACGAAGGAATGATGGCAACAGTGGTATCTAGCAGTCAATGTTCAAAGGCATTTTCTGTTGCTGTTTGAAATAAACAGGGCTGTGTATTTTTCGATGATGCTCTAACATACTTTTAGGGATTGTCATGATGATATAAAATTTCAGCTTTGCACAGAATAAGGTCTACTAAACCTAAATGGGCAAAGTTTCAGATAAAAGAAAATGACGAAGAAAGAGATTTTACGCGATTTTCTATTTACTGATTGCGCTTTGATTTCTCATACATTTGTAGGAATTCCGGATATAGTTGACATGTTTGCAGCTCGTGCATTAGGGCTCGCTATCAGCATCAAGAAGGCTGAAGTTTTATTCCAGCCAAAGCCTGGGACAGAGCATACTCAAGATTCACATGTGCGATTGACAATAAGCCACTTAAATGTCACTTAAATATTTTGGAAGTACAGTAAACTTTAAGAATACTCTTGATGATGAAATCAGCGTTAGGCTATCTAAAGCTACAAGTGCCTTCGGAAAACTTTCTCTTCGTTTGTGGGATGAACACGATATCAGTTTGAAAACTAAAATAAATGCATACAAATCTTGTATTTTGAGCACACTTTTATACAGGGCAGAAACATGGACTCCCTACAACAGACATAAAGAAACTTGAGACCTTTCACATATGCTGCCTGCACAATATCTGCAATATAAAATAGCAAGATAAGATATCAAATGTCAAAATTTTACAAAAATGTGATATCTCCAGTATCAAAAGAATACTGTTGAGAAGACAGTGCCGATGGTAGGGCGTATTGTTCGAATGAAAGATGATTACATTCCGAAAATTCTTTTGTATGACCAACAAGCAGAGAGACACTGAAGTTAAGGAAGACCCATCTTTAGGTATAAGGAAAAATTGAAGCAATCACTGAAATCTCTTCTGCTTATTTATTGCCTAGATTGATGTGTGTGACGTAAAATGTGTTAGGATGCATCAAAACAATTTTAGTTGAAGAGACAGATCCATAATAGAATTATATCTTGCAATCAACAGACACATTTGTCCAATCCCAGGCAAAATCCAAATCACCAGCGTCTCCATTGTGACTTCATATCAAAATCCATACTTGGATTCATATAACATTCACGCATTCTTCGTAAATCGATGCAGCTTCTTTTGTTTTCAATCTTCCTTTTTTCTTTTTTTCCTTCAAACACTCCGACAGGAGTGACCATTGTTATTATTATTATTATTATTATTATTATTATCATTATTATTATTATTATTATTATTATTATTATTATTATTATTCGTCTGTCAACACGTGTCGCTCATCACTGAGTAAGTTTTACTATTATTCATATTGTTATACATTATTTTACATTGTACATTTGTTATTGTTACTTACTTAAACAAACCCAGACCTTGGGGAACTGGTTAGTTCTTTCCTATTTGTAGCACCAAGGGCTATTTTGAGATTTGTTTGAGTTATAACATCCCTCATTTTTTCGCTAAAATCAAAGATGGCGAACGAAAACCGTCCACTGAAAAGAACAGCGGTTATCGGCAAGACAG
>NC_142936.1:73372583-73382583 GCF_046866305.1 Octopus bimaculoides | reverse complement strand
CCTTTTCACACGCACGCACGCGCACACGCACACACACACACACATACACATGAATGCATAAATGTACATACAAACTTATATATGAATACATGCATCCACATGCACTTATATATTAATGATGTACACAAATGCACGACAGATATACATAATGCTGAAATACGCATAAACACATGCAGATAAATATATTAATATAACAAATTTTTTAAAAACATACAAAACACTATGGAAATCAATGGAGAGACGAAAAAACAGTAAAGATGATACATGTTGACTTTATTAGGTAACAGGTCATTTCACAGACGCTAAACTATAAATTTTACAGGGTACAACCTTAAAATTGACACCGCTACAACGCAGAAAACTTCTGTCTCACTATTGACTAAAAATACACAGTTTTTTTTCGATTTCTAAACTTCTGTAACTTTTTCCTCTAAGTTTTTCTCCACAAGATCATGGGTGCACAGCAATAAGAATGGAAAGCTACATCAATATAACCGATTTTCAGATCTCTTCTTCCTTTTAAAAAATGCAGATTCTGTGAATCAATTAAACTAGAACCAATAAATGTCTGTTTTAAGTTATGGTTAAACTGTTATTTCTAGCAACTGCAGTTGGTTTGCTCGCAGCTTTTAAATATTCAATATGCTCGCATATGTTTTAATGTTTTTCACTATTATTTCTAATGTTTTGACATACCGGAGCCCCCGCCCCTTCTCGCTATTGTAACAGATGATGGAAGAGGCAGCGAACGTGCTGTTTTCTGATTGGTTGAAAATTCTGAAAATTATCGAGCATTGAACACCTGTAACAATTTCGCAAAATCTTTCTGGAATAAATGAATAACAAATTCGGATTCAACGTCGCAAGTTACATCTGTATGCTGCACCAAAAATATTTTAAAGATATCGACATGCAGTGACTCAAAACCACAAAGATCCGGATAATGTTGTCTTATACGGATATATTCTATACCTAAAAATCTTTAAGACCAGATGGCCATGGTCGGACGATCTTTTAAATTAGATCTGCTACATCAGGGTTAGTGGTGGGGGCAAGCAATATCGACAACTAAACAACATCAACGACTTCTACTACTACTACTACTACTACTACTACTGCTGCTGCTGCTGCTACTACTAATACTACTGAGGAGGAAAACTAATAGGAGGAATAGGGGAAAAGGCGGATATGATGAGGAGGGGTATGGGGAGGAGGAGGAGGAGGAAGAGGACGACGACGACGAGAGTAGTGGTGGTGGATTCTGCTTCCCTCTTATCACATAACGAAAAATGTGTACTATGGTAGAACAGCTTGAAACTAATAGCCTCACCCAGAAAAACAAAAAATAAAATACCGAAAACGGTCAGTGAATTTCGTGAGTTAAAACTAAAATATTTCCTACAACAAGAACACCCTCGCGAGCTACAACTTCCAAGAAAACAGTTCGTGTCTATGTTGGAACCAAGAAATTCGCCGCCACCTCTTCTCTCTCAATTGCTAAACTACAAATCCTGTATGAAGAAAAAGAAGAGTAAGAAGACAAGAAAAACACATATTCTACGATTGTCTTCAAAATTGTAATTATTTTCTATCTATAAAAAGTGTGTTTTAGATTATATATTTAACATGGGTAATGATATGCTGATGAATTCCAATAAGAATGAAATGGTGTTATGCACGATGATTAGAAATTTTAAGATCATTGTAATAATAATGAAAAAACTATTATTATGTATATTTTATGCATCTTCTTCGCTGTTCCTCAATTTAAGATTCAAACTTCTTATCCCGGCATGATTTATCTGGAAATGATCTTCTTTGCGTAAACAGGGCACACCATGTGTGTGTGTGTGTGTGAAAGAGAAAGTGTATGTGTGCACGCAAAGACATATATATATATATATATATATATATATATATATATATGCGTATGTGCATGTATGTGTGTTTGTATGTATGTATGTATATGTGTGTATGTATGAATGCATGCATGTATGCATGTGGGTAGTGATGCCAAACAAGGCAACATTCTAGAACCAGTTCTGTTTTATATATACTTTGCCATGATACTAACACATGCTTTCTAGCGAAACTGGTGTTTAAGAAAGAAAGAAAGAAAGAAACTCTCTACAGGAATTAACCATTTTTGTATCAGACGAGGTGATCCTGTGGTTGGCACGATGGATTACTAATCCATTGGGGTCTCCCAGCGTGAGTTCGAATCTCATCGTCGTCGATTAATTTTTGAGACCGATAGAATACGTACCAGGCTAAAAAAAAAAAAAAAAAAGATAAGCTTTGGATTTGTTTAACAAAAATCATTTGTGGTGATGCCCCAGCATGGCTCGCGGTCAAATGACTGAAAAAGTAAAAGAAAAAAAAAAGAAGAAAAGATTAACACGAAAAGACCGATTTATAAATTATTTTACTTGTACATCGTGGTCTTCAAATAGGGAAATATAAAATTTTAAAATCGAATTACATTAAGCAGCAATTTTCTTAATTGTCGACGTATCTTCAGTGTGCTGGTGATGATCGAGTATCTCAGCTTTCGTTTTTCTACAGGTACATATGTAGAAAATAAAAATCGGTAGAGCACCAGCCGTTGTCAGTACTGCCAGAATTAAGATACTGTAATCATAGTTGTTATTGTATTCAGTAAGTAAATCTGAAGAAGTAGAAGATAAAAAAAAAAATGAAGAAAAACTACGTAAACATTCATCAGCCATTTTTTTAAAAATCAAGATTAAATCTAATAGCTCGGCTAAGTATATAAGTATACTTGTGTGTGTGTGTGTGTGTGTGTGTGTGTTAATCTTTTCTACTCTAGGCACAAGGCCCGAAATTTTTGGGGAGGTGACTAGTCGATTACATCGACCCCAGTGTTTCACTGGTACTTAATTTATCAACCCCGAAAGGATGAAAGGTAAAGTCGACCTTGGTGGCATTTGAACTCAGAATGTAGCGACGGTCGAAATGCTGCTAAGCATTTCGTCCTACGTGCTAACGATTCTGCCAGCTCGCCGCCTTTTGTGCGTGTGTTAATGGTCTCTCGCAGTCTGAGAAAGGCGGTTCTGCAATTTCTTGCTGGATAACTTGCACAGATGATTTGTTTATAGCGATTAAATGTTTGTGCTATCATATCGAGGTCGCTTGAACAAGTTGCACAGTGTACCACGCGTCAAGTGTCGAAATGATTGCAGCGTAACGTAAGATGAAGAGTCTTGCTCAAGAACACAACGCACCACTCCGTCCTGGAACTGAAACCGTGATCTCGAGTACAATCTCGAGTTGTAGGTTATGCGTCTTCACACGCACATATTTACTAAAAATTAATTCAAGCAGCATGGTGCAATATTTAACCATAATGTGAGGGTGGTAACGCGTGGGTATATGTTCACCTATCTCTCTCACTCCTCTCTCTCTCTCTCTCTCTCTCTCTCTATATATATATATATATATATATATATATATATATAGAGAGAGAGAGAGAGAGAGAGAGAGAGAGAGAGAGAGAGAAGGTTTAGATTTAGATTCAAGATTGAATATGGTACTTATGTTTAGGCACCAGAATATAGTATGGAATGGTATTATACAAAAACCATTCCAAAAAAACTAGGTGATCAAAAAATCAAAATAAGCAACACGGATTTCAAAGATGATTGCAGTACGCACGTTTCATGCTACTCCATTTATTTAAGTAATGCGAGCATTACATTAAATGCAATATGTAGAGCAATCTTCAGCTGCAGGAAAATGCAGAAAATCACAGTAGAATAGACATATTATAATTGTGGCAACATTTCAAATCCAAGTGGGAGGAAGAATGCATAAAAATCCATCTTGACATAGCCAAGTCTATCAGGCTAGTAATTGGTTCTAGCCTAGAACCAATTACTAGCCTGATAGACTTGGCTATGTCAAGATGGATTTTTATGTATTCTTCCTCCCACTTGGATTTGAAATGTTGCCACAATTATAATATGTCTATTCTACTGTGATTTTCTGCATTTTCCTGCAGCTGAAGATTGCTCTACATATTGCATTTAATGTAATGCTCGCATTACTTAAATAAATGGAGTAGCATGATACGTGCGTACTGCAATCATCTTTGAAATCCGTGTTGCTTATTTTGATTTTTTATATATATATATATGTATATGTATGTATATATATATATATATATATATATATATATAGTTGATTCCTTTCAAGCGGTAGAAAGACAAACAGATGGACAGAAACAAACAACGAGGGAAAAGCAAGAATAAGCACCTGAACAGGCTTGGTACTTTATTTTTCGACCACGAGAAATAGAAAGGCAACGTTGATTTCTGCAGGATTTGAAATCAGGGCCTAGAGTCAGAAAGATTACTGTAAAGTAATCTTTCCGTCACCTTAATGACTCTGCCAGTCAGACGCCTAAATAATACATACATACATACATAGATAGATACATACATACATACATACATACATACATACGTATAAATCTTTATACTTAAACAAGAATATTATTGACAGTGACTTCGAAGTTTCGGGTAATTAAGCCATCATCGGAATAACCGAAACATTGAAGTCACTGTTGATAATGTTCTTGTCTAAAAATAATAAATTTGTACTCTTCAAAAACAGAGTAATCCATCAGGTGGTCTCATTTTCATACGCATGTATGCTATTGAATCAAAGCGGTTTCGGTTTGCTTATTAAATACATATACGTATGCAAGAACCCATATATAGACAGCATGCATACACATATACATTTAGACATATATGCGCAAATCTACACACCTGCCCATTCACTTGTTGAAATATCAAAAATGTTTAGAGATACTTACTAATGAGATAACCACACAATAAGAGACCAATGCCAGCAGAAGTTTCGTTCAGGCCGATCCCCAGAGGATAGTCCTCTAAATCGACAAGATCCAAGAAGATTGCACCATACTGAGAGTAAGCAAGTCCATTGAATAGCATGAAAAAGAACGAGGTCAGAGTAATATACGTCGGTGTGTTTACGGCAATATAGACCGACATTGTAATCCCACATACGATGATCGCTGAGGAAAAAATCACTATGCTCGGTAGCAGTTTCGAATGAAGAAGCCAGGAACCCACAAGACGTGCGATGATATCCCCTACTGAAGCTATTGCACTATTCCAAGCTCCTTGTGAGAGTGACAATCCGTGCTGCATGCAAAAATCGGGGAGAATCGTTACCATGACCAATGACGTACTAAGAAATGTGACCGTCGATATTAAAGTTAATATGTACATTTTATTTGTGGCTAATCTTTTCCAGGTTTTTAAAGTAATGCCTTGCTTTTGCTTGGACTCGGGTTGCTCCTCTTCAATCTGGCTGTCGTCATCATTTGTTATATGCGAGTCATTCATCGGTGGTGAGTCTAAATGTTTTGGTTTATAGTTTGTGGAACCATTATCACAGCTATTAGCATCATCACATTCTGTGTCTTCAAAAGCTTTATTTATTGTAGCAGTTGTATACGGTTCGCATTGATCTTTTTTGCTCTCGTTATTTTGGGGATGATTTGCATGGTTCTCGTTAGATGCAAATCGATTTTTCTTGCTTTCAGAAAACGAGGTCGTACGTATGGCTGCTCTTTTAGGCCGATTGGACATTATGCGATTACCATGCGTGATGTCTACTTTCATACTGTAGATAAGTCCGAACGGAAGGCAGTGCATTTCCATGCCACACAGTAAAAGCAAACTACCACGCCAGCCGTAAGATTCAATGAAGTATGAGATGAAAGGAAGAGCAAAAATAAAACAAACACCTTCACCAACACTGACCAAGGAGACCAACTGGCGACCAGCATTTGGAAAGTATGTAAAGAGAGCCACGTTCAGAGAGAAGTACACAAATGAACAGCCTTTACCTAAAAAATAAGCCACAAGTAAATGTTAGTATATTATTTTGATTTTTCTCTATTTTTAGTATAGGCACAAGGCCTGATATTTTGGGGGAGGGGCTTAAGTCATTTACATCGACCCCAGGCTGGTTCTTATTTTATCGACCCCGAAAGGATGAAATACAAAGTCACACGGCGGAGTTTGAACTCAGAACGTAACGACGAGCGAAATACCGCTAAACATTTCGTCCAGCGCGCCGCCTTAATAAAAAATTATTATTTCTTCTTCTCTAGGCATAAGGCCTTGAAAATTTGGGGAAAAGGGGACTAGTCGATTATATCGACCCCAATGCATAACTGATATTTCTTTCATCGATCCCGAAAGGATGACAGGCAAAGTCGACCACGGCGAAATTTGAACCCAGAACGTAGCGACGGAATATGAATTGAAAACATAGGAGCCACAAGAAGGGTTATTCAGCATTTGCCCAACACACTAACGATTCTGTTACCTTACCGCCAAAGTAAATGTTAAATTATGCAATATGAAATTAATTCTAAACGAAAATAAATTATGTGAATTGCCCATTTATTATATTCCAGTATTTCTTGTTGGTTAACTTGGGACCCAAAGGTGAATGAATACACACACATACGCGCAGGCGCACACAGACACAGACACATACACATATATATATTCATATATATGCATACATATATATAATAATATAAATAATATATATATATATATGCACATATATATATATATATATATATATATATATATATATATATATATATATATATACACATATATATATACTATATATACATATGCATACGTGGGTACAGGACGTCACCAACAGTAAACAACATGAAATACGAAAACAAGTGAGTTCAATACGCAAACAACGAACCACCTGCTACAGTACAACCTTACAAAAGACTGTACCTACCCAACTAATAGCCAGGAGTGACTCTGGATTTAATTATCCCTTAAAGGTACTGAACCCCTCTAACTGATACCTACACTATATATATAAATAAATATATATAGATAAATAAATAAATATATATATATATATATATATATATATATATATATATATATATATATATATATATATATATATATATTTCAAGGTTTTTAACTTTTAAATTCGTATATTTAAAAGAAATAGAAACTTCAAACTCGATATATCCAAGATCGATTTATTTACCACTCTATGTCAACATTTCTGTGCCCAAACTTATCCAGTGACTGGTCCATTGGATTTCCGACATTTGGCACTTCTTCAGGAATGGCTACCATCAGAACAAATTACAAAAAAAACACATACATAACGATCATAATAAATTATTAAAATATTAAAATTTCGTTTACGTCCACCATTATTTTTCCGTTATTAGATATATATATATAGGGGAGGTAACTCCTTAATTTTTCTATTGTTATTGCTCTCCTGTGAATGTCTACTAGATTAATTTATTTTATTTATTTATTTATTTATTCATTTATTTATTAATTTATTTATCTATTAATTTAGTTATTAATTTTTCAATTTATTATCTATTATCCCCTATATGTCGACTATATTCATTGCCCCTAGAGGGTTCACATGTCTATTATTCCATTTTATATTATTATTGTTAGGTCTCTTTACTTTGCTAAGAGAGATCACAGTTCAGCCATCAAACCTCCTAGGAATTATTACAAGCCCCTTTACTAAAAAAATTTATTAATATTTTGATATTTTATCATTCTTTGCTATTACCATTTTTTTCTATGGTTTTCAAAAAAAAACTTGGCCCTCATCTCTTCCTACTAAATGCTTAGTTATTTATTTTGTTCTCAGTTCTTACTTTTATTTCATATCTACCCTTAATTTGGTAGAGTCACTTATTTACATTGTATTTGGAGATCAAACAATTAATTGTGTTGTACTATACTATATTACCCGTTCCTTTCTTTACCCGTATATATATACCTATATACATACACATACATACATATACATACATATATATATATATATACACACGTATATACACATATATATACACATACATACACATATACATATATATACATATACATATATACATATATACATATATATATATATATACACACACACACACACCTATACATATATGCACTTACACACACACACACACACACACACACACATATATATATATATATATATATATATATATATATATATGTGTGTGTGTGTGTGTGTGTATCCTTATCTCCGTTCAGATACACATATATACACACACTTATATGCACTCATCCATATATGCATAACTACACATACACAAACATACATGAGATATCATGTTGTACTTCCTCACATCCTAAGATCATTTATACCAACGAAACGTACTTCTTATGATATGCGTACATTTCAGAGCATTATTCTTTACTTTGTTGATCAATTTATCCTTAGAGAAGATTATGTAGTATAGTTCTGTCGTACAGAGCGAACAATACTTTCTTCCTCTCTCATATGGCATTGACCTTGCTATTATAGACCATTCTAATGAATACTGTTTATTATTTTCCTTAAGATCCCAGATGTATTTGCTAAGAGTGGTGCTAGCTATTTTCTTCCTATCTCTAAAGCACGAGAAATTATTAGAAATTCTCCTGCATACCTGTCCTGAAGTGCACCCCAAGTATTTCCTGGTACCTGTTTGAGTCTTTACTTTGCATTGATATACTATATTTTTGACTTTCGCATTAGGTCCTTCAAATTTTATTCTCCTAGGGTTTACCTCATTTACTGTGATTATGTTCTTACTCCTACAGGCCTGACTCCTATTATTAATAAAGGAACCTCCATTATTATTATTATTATTATTATTATTATTATTATTATTATTATTATTATTAATATTATTATTACCATCATTGTTATCATTCTCATTATTATTATTATTATTATTATTATTATTATTATTATTATTATTATTACTGCTATTTATATTATTGTTCAAATTCTCATTCCTACCTGTTTCTTTAGACTTAAGTATTTTAAGGTTATGTGCTGCTATTATTTGTGCTATGTTCCTAGTATTTGAAAATCCAAATCTAATTATGCGTGTGTTGATAATCTTACCATAGTGTGAGCTCCTTGGGAAGTGTCTACCTATCACCTCTCTAAACTTAGCTATCAGGTTACTCTTGATATTTCTCCCAAATGGGATTATGAGCCAGATTTTATTATCCTTATTATTATCCTCATGGTTATTAATATCGTTTTTAAAGAATTTTAAGTTACCTATGTTGTGTTTATGATTTATTTATATACTGTAGGTTCGTTAGGGGTTTGTGGTATGGTCTATATGTTTTATTCTTAATATCTAATGTTACGTCTAGGAAATTTGCCACTGAGATATCATCTTCGTAAACTATACCCATCCCCATTCTGCTGAAAAATCTAGCCAGCTTACCCTTAATTCTCTGTAGTTCCTGGTTTGAGCAATTCCTAACATACAACAGGCAGTCGTCTCTATACAAACCCCCCCCCCCTAACCCTAGGGAATTGATCACTTAATTCATAAAGGATAAATGATCCCACCATATCAGCTATTTGAGCTGAGTCGGAACTTCCCATGGAGACATCAAAGGCCCCAGGGGTATCTTTTCTTACCCATATCTTATCTTTAAAGCTAATGAATGATTTCCTTGCTGCCGTTATCGCTTTAAATTCATCTCTAGTAAGACCTGCCTTTTTATGGAAGAACCACATTGCCTTATTTAGTAGCATTGGGTTAATTGATCTATAAAAGTTAGCTATATCAAATTGGATAAGTTTTATTTCTTCTTTATGCTCAATTGATCTAAACCAGTTAATTACTTGGTCTGTACTAGACCATAATTCTAACTTTAACTTAGTGGTTATTGTGGGTAGATAGTTATTTATAATGTTCTTGCTTAATATTCCTATGTCCGATCTTGTTGGGCATATGAGTCTTAGTGATGGCTGTGTCCAGAAATTTACTTTATGGTCCTTGAGTATAAATCTTGGTTCTCTTGGTACCAACGGTTCTGTCCTATCCGTCAAGTTATACTTTTCCATTATTTCTTTAGTTTCTATGTTAGCTTCCTTAAGT
>NC_142936.1:73282583-73370083 GCF_046866305.1 Octopus bimaculoides | reverse complement strand
AACACCGAAACATATGTAACATATGATATAATGGAATACCAGCTTCAAGCCCATGTTCTTTACTCTCATTATTGATATATTCTTTATAGCCTTCCTTAGGCTACACAGTATCCTGCATGACTATGCAATGGCAGGAGGTTAATGAGAGTGTTTATTGAGCGAAAATACCTAAAGCTCAACGAAGCTCCGGCAGGGGTTAATGACAAACCCTGCTGTATTTTTGCACTGCAATTTTTTCTCACTCTTTCTTCCTGTTTCTGTTGTACCTATGTCACACTCTGTGTCACGCTGAATCTCTCCGAAAATTACGTTAAAGGCACACGTGTCTGTGGAGTGCTCAGCCACTTGCACGTTAATTTCACGAGCAGTCTGTTCCGTTGATCGGATCAACTGGAACCCTCGTCGTCGTAACCAACGGAGTGCCACGATATATATGTGTGTGTGTGTGTGTGTGTGTGTGTGTGTGTGTGTGTGTGTGTGTGTGTGTGTGTGTGTGTGTGTGTGTGTGTGTTTATATATAATATATAATATATATATAGATATATATATATATATATACATGCATATATACATACATATATGTACATACATACATATACATGAATATAGATATGCATATATGGGTGCAGGACGTCACAAAACGTAAACTACGAGAGAAACAAATGGAAAACAAGACAAGTAACATAAAGAACGACCCTTCATCAGTTGTCGGCTGTCCTTCTACTTCTTATTTCGAGCATGCGTACCCAACTTTATTTTCGTATTTCATATCGTTTACGTTTTGTAACGTCCTATACCCATATATGCATATCTATATACATGTATATGTATGTATGTACATATATGTATGTATATATACACACACACATATATACATACATATATATATATATATTTCGGATGTGTATTTCGTGTGCAAGATTCTTGATCTGGATACGTGTGTTGAAAGAAATACAATTAAACCTTGGGAGAGGCATTATGCCGGTAATGAACACACGCACTGGTTCAGTCCTTTATTAATTTATATAGTTTTTTGTTAAATTATTTCATTGCACTCTTGCAATCTCTTCAGTAACTTGTCTCTCCACTTCCATTTCATGTAGTTTACGTTTTGTGACGTCCTGTACCCATATATGCATATCTATATTCATGTATATGTATGTATGTACATATATGCATGTATATATGCATGTATATATATATATATCTATATATATATATTATATTATATAAACACACACACACACACACACACACACACACACACATATATATATGTTCAAAATAAATGGAAGTGGAGAGACAAGTTACTGAAGAGATTGCAAGAGTGCAATGAAATAATTTAACAAAAAACTATATAAATTAATAAAGGACTGAACCAGTGCGTGTGTTCATTACCGGCCTAATGCCTCTCCCAAGGTTTAATTGTATATATATATTATTTATATTATTATTTGATTGAATGCCACAAATCTATTTCCCAGTTAATTTATCTATCTATCTATCTATCTATCTCTCGTTATATATACATATATATATATATATATATATATTTATATATATATATATATATATATATATATATATATATATATACATATATATACATACATACATATATACATATACATCCATCCATCCATACATACATACATACATACATACATGTATGGAGTGTGTATATATGTGTGTGCATGCGTGTGTTTTTGCATGCGTGTGTGTGTGCATGTGTGTGTGTGTGTGTGTGTGTGTGTGTGTGTGTGTGTGTATGTGTGTGTGTGTGTGTGTATGACTGGCATGCAGTGACCAGACATCTCCCACTGACAGCTTCCAGCAGAATGAAACCACGGGATATCGGAGCTCTGGTGCTCATGACAGACACCTCTCGTCTGCTACGATCTATGTTTATGCTTTTGTGCATGAAGCACCTACATGAGAGGATCTCCCAGGGTGAATAACGCAGTATTCGGTGTTCTAATAAGACATTTATGTAAAGTTGGATATAAAAACTTGCCTTTCTGTGCAAATACTGCTTTGAGAGATAGGGAGTAAAAGAAAGAGCAGGTGATATATACACACATATATATAATTACATTTATATATGATTGTCTCTCTCACCCTCCTTTTATCTCTTTCTTTCTTCCTTTCTCTCTCCCTCTCCCCGTCTCTCTCTCTCATCTACCTATTCTTACAATATTTTCTTTCAATCTCTTTCACCGCTCTCAGTGCAGCCACTGCTTTCAACTCCCAGGGTAACATACAACGAAAATGCAACTAACATGACATATAACTTATTATTTATTCAAAACCATTGGTTTGTCATCCAGCAGGCACTGGTTAGCAAAATTAGAATAAATGAGTGGAATATTGACACAGAGCGCGAGAGAAAAATAATCGGTTGTTAACATCGTGTAGGACAGGCAGTCATTCGAGCAGACAGTGTAATAATGAGGTGAGAGAGAGAGAGAGAGAGAGAGAGAGAGAGGGGGAGGGATAGCGCAGTTTCATTCTTTATTTCAGAGTGCTGACAAACATTCGACATGGTGATAAAGGATGGCCACTTAGTAAAGATGAGACTGCGAGAGATGATACTCATACACAACCCGCAGCAACTCACCGAAGCAGCGATGTGAGAACTACTAAGTAGATGTTCACCAGTAGGCGCGAATTATAGTGACTGAGAAAGCAGGAAAAATTAGCATAATGGTTAGGGTGTTCGACTTATAATCATACGATCGTGGATTGAATTCCAGGACTGAGTGACGCGGTGTATCCTTGAGCAAGTTCCTCCATTTCCTGTTGCACTAGCCAATTCAGCTATTATGTGTAGCAGCTGGGTATTGATTCAGCCCTCTCTCCTGCTAACTGTGGTATCTTGGGTGTCCACTGAATCAAAGGTGACGGGGCCAAGAAGGTTTCTGTCTGCTAGCGACTACATAGGCACCTAGAACAACCAGAGAAAGTATGGTACATATTAGCAAGCCATACTCACTTGCTGGAGGTGGCCGGCTGAACTTTAAAAATATTTAAGCACTGAGTTTAATGGCTCAAAAAAAAAGTAATAATAGAGGTATCCACGTATCGGTGACTATGATTAATCGCAATGAAAACAATCATGTTTAACTTACCTATTAATCCATAAACTACTAGTGGTAAGAATATAATTACTGATATAAGTTCACGGTTATTTGGATATTCTCGAATCAGTTCAGCAAAATACAGATGAAGTGATACAATGACACTGTGAACCAAAACGTTGCAGACGAAAGCAGAGGCGACCACCAGAATAGCTTCCGCTTTTTTACACCATGTAAGTTGAGGTTTTTCACTAAACAATGCCATGGAAATAGAAATAAGAATAAGCACGACATATGGATCTGCATAAATTTTTTGTTTGTTTGATGAAATAACGAGAGTTGGATTAGGAATTAAGAGGTATAAATAAAGTATTTTACATATATATATATATATATATATATATATATATATATAAGCAATGTTAATTCTCTAAATTAGGTATTAACAGTAACTGCACGATAAAGTGAAGTATATTGCCACTTAAATGTGGCTGACCAGTAACATCCACCCCTAGGGGTCAGCCACATTTAAGTGGCAATATACTTCACTTTATATATATATATATATATATATATATATATATATATATACATACACACACACTTCTGTAAGTAATAATAATAATAGTATTTTATAAGCTTAGAGCGATCACCGTGCAATGACTAAGGAATATAGTCTAATAGTGGGGCATGTAAGCCCCCGACAGATAAAAAGAAAGTGGCTTTTCCATCCGCGTGGGACTCGAACCGACATTCCTTTGTTAACGCGACTAAGTGTGTTACCGACTACACCAGCGAACTAGCCTGCTTCTTGCTTTCAAATTTAAGAACTACATTAGTTCGTAGTTGTTTTTAGTAAACAAACTTCTATGTACATCTGCACCGAAAGCACATAGAGTTTGTTTACAACTACGAACTAATATAGTTCTTAAATGTGAAAACAAGAAGCAAGCTAGTTCGCTGACGTAATCGGTAACACACTTAGTTGCGTTAACAAAGGGGTGTGGGTTCGAGTCCTGCGCAGATGGAAAATCCTACTTTTTTTTTTCTGTCGAGGTCTTGGGGCATATAAATGCTCCATTATTAGACTATTTTCCTTAGTCATTGCACGGTGATCGCTATAAGCTTTAAGCTTATAAAAATACCATTATTATTATTTACAGAATTGTAAAACTCGACACCGTTTAACAAAACTATTCACACACATACATATATACACGTTATCAAATCGTTTTACAAGATTCCTTATGTAAAATCGTGTGTTGAAACAGATATTGCTGTATTTCAGATGGTATTTTTCTTTTTTTCTTCTTTTTTTTTTGACAGAAAAAAATGACCATTCCGAAAAACAACAATATATATATAAGGATATTATTGTTTATAATATATCAGTAGCATAGCATGCGTAAAAAACCCATAAAGGTGAAATTATCAATTAATAATTAAGAGTGCTACAGGAAGTACCAGCATGCTAAAATAGCAGTCCAAATGCCCGCCTTCACCCTTGTGTTAGAGTGAAAACTTGTGGTTTGAGTAATTTTGACAGCTATTTTAGCATGCTGGTACTACCTGTAGTACCATTAATTATCAATTGATATATATATATATAATATGAATAATATATAAACATATGCATATGGTTATACTCTTTATGTTGCCTGTCTCGTTTCTCTGTTTGTTTGTTTTTTTGTTGTTCGAAAAAAGTTCGTTTTCTGTTTTCGTCTTTATGTTTCCGTTTCTCATTGTGTTTAACGTTTTTTGTGATGTCCTGTACCCCTATATGCATGTATGTATACATATAGATGTAGGTATGTACATGTATGTATGGATATATGCATATGTTTATATATTATTTATATTATTATATGATCTAACGCCACGCATCCTTTCCCAAGTAAGTTTTATCTCTCTCTCTCTCTCTCTCTCTCTCTCTCTCTCTCTCTCTCTATATATATATATATATATATATATATATATATATATATATATATATATATATATATATATATATATATATATATATATATATATATATAGGCAAATAAAAAAAACAAGGAAAACAACAGAAGTGAATTAGACGGAAACAGTGAATCTATTAAATTGATGCTCAGTGTAAATTTTAGATGGAAAAATAGGAGCGGAAAAGCCGTTTCGAATATGGCTCTTCGTCGGAAAGAGGAAAATGTCCAGAAAGAAGGAAAGGGAGAAAGGAGCAGATAGTCCGGAGAAAAGGCCGTGCGTTGTTTCATGGCCGAAAAGTAACTGACCGGAAGTTGGAGAGAGGTAGAAAATGTGGGGTTTTTTTTAAGACAGGAGAGTCTGTGAGTGTGTGGTGAGACTACTTGTTTATGTGGAGTGTGTATATTTTTTTCTGCCTGTGTGGGCGGATGCACGTTGGGAGTAGCTTGTTTGCATATTAGGGATGGTAGTATATGCGTGTCTGTGTGTTTATGTTTTTTTTTTTTGTCAAGATATAAAACTTTCTACTTTAAGCACAAAGCCAGAAATTTGGGTGGGGTGGGTTGACGAAAATTAGCCACCATTATACATGCATTAAGTTGTTCGATAATAGAATCTTTAGGCCCGTAGCCTCAACAAATTAAATTCTTATTTTATTTTATTTTATTCTATTCTATTTTAGTTTATTTTATTTTAGTTCTAAGCGGCAATCTCATTTTAAGGTCTTGATTGGTAATTTTGAATTTTTGAATTTTAAATTATTTATTTACTTACCGGTCCCTTCTATCCTTTATTTTTTTTTTTTTTAGGTGAGGTTTTAATGATGAAAGGGGTAGTGGGGTTCTATTAAGGAATTTGGAACCTAATGAATGGAAATGAAAAAAACCTCCTATAAAACCGCAAAATTATAGTATTATACTGATAATAAATATCATATATTAATTATAAAGGTAATTAAAAGGTAAACAGTATTAAACTGATAATAAATGCTATATATGAATTATAAAGGTAATTAAAAGGGAGATAATAGCACTATAAAAATTATAAAACTGTAAAGAAAATTTAGAGATTATACGCTGTAAGTAAGGGAGGGCATAGCTGTCGTGTGAAAATATGTGTTAATAACAATAACAATAAATAATAAACAGATATCATGAAAAATATATCGTAGAATTGGTAGACAATGTAATACATAAATTTCAAAGGTGAGCGTCGTTAATCGAAAAGTTAACTTCGTTAACCGTTGCTCGGTTAACCAAAAAGCTAACTTCGATAACCGTTAATCAGTTAATTCTTTAAAAATGTAACAGAAGTTTTCGATAAACCGTTAACGCCAATTTTTATTATAGAAAAAATAACACCTAAAAACACCTTTAAAAAGTGCCAAAACTATAAAATCAACCTTTTTTTTTTAGCCTTTTTAAGGGCTTTAGAACCCAAAAGCTATAGTTTTTTTTTTTTTTTTGCTTTACTTTAGAGTTAAAAAAATACTGAATTTATAGTTTTAACTTTTAAAATGCCTTTAAAAAAGGCTGATTACATAGTTTTGGCCCTTTTTTAGGTTTAAAAGGAGTTTAGAGTCAGAAAATGGTTAAGAAAAAAAATCGAAACGCAATATTAGTATTAGACTAAAAAAATTTATTGAGAAAGTGGTCGTAAAGAAATATAAGTAAAAAGAAATGAAGAACACGATATATATATATATATATATATATATATATATATATATATGTGTGTGTGTGTGTGTGCGTATCAGGTTGAGTATATATATATATATATATATATATATATATATATATACATATATATATATATATATATATATATATATATATATATATATATATATATATATATATATATCAGGTTGAGTAAAAAGTAAGCAACGTTTTGAACCATAAATAATTTGTACCGGATTTTTGCAGATTTGTGAAATTTTTAAAAACATTTTTTGGGAAATTGCTTGATAATACAGACATTGACTTGCCTGAATGCATCAATAAATTAACATGGATATTTTTTTCACCGTTATCACAATCATCTGAAATGGAATTGTCAAAGCACGATATTCGGTACCACCAAGTACTTGCGGCATAAAAGGCAGAAAACATCGATAGACAACAAATGTAGACTGTACAAGACAAAGATTGAGGACATCAACCACATTATTGCCAGCTGCGAGATAATGTTTTCCACATGTCATCTTCTTATGAGATATGACGTACTACGCAGAACAGTCTGGAACAGGGTAACAAAAACAAGTGTCTGTAGATGAATTTGACAATATTGAGACGGATGGCTCAAAAGAATATTGTTGACAATTATAGCAGCCACCAAGTTAAAACACAACCGGCCAGATATTGTTTTATGGGTCCGCAAGGAAAATATGTTTTATTATCGAAATTTGCTGCCCCGTGGATACCTATGTGGTTAGAAAAATTCTAAAGAAAGAAGACATCTACTTTCTTTTGATAAGGCTAAGGCACTGCTTATTTGAACACTGCATAGTTTTACCTAAGGGGATACGAGAGCGTGAAGGAAGTCTGTTATGAACATTTCAACTGTTGCTGACACTGATTTTCAGCTAAGTGTGCTGGAGCAAAATGGGATGAAGTGCTTTCCTCAAGGACACAATTCTCGTCCAAGTTCGATAATCGAACCCACAACATAACGACTGTGAGTCCCACAGCCATAACCACTAGGTTAATATTCCGAAGACAGATGTAACCTTTCTGTAATTCGCATGCAGAATCAGCATCATACAGATTTAGAAAAAACTAGATTTGCATTATTACATGTATCACATTTCAAGGCTGCGAGCTTGCAAAATCATTAGCACGCCGGGAAAAAAATACTTAGCGGTATTTTGTCTGTCTTCGGGTTCAAATTACACCGACTGCGACTTTGCTTTCCATCCAAGCGAGGTCAATAAAATACGTACCATTTCGGAGATCGATAAAATACATGTCCTTTCGGAGATCGATAAAATACGTACCATTTCGAGGTTCGATAAAATACGTACCATTTAAGTACTGGGATTGATGTAATCATCTCTTCTCCCCCGAAACTGTTGGTCCTCTACTAAAATTTGAAACCATTATTTCATGTGCAACTCAGAAATAGAGATAGATAATAGGCAAAGTCTCATTTTATTGAGAATTTCTGCACAGTTGTACTTTTGCTTGCCAATTACACAAATCGCAAAAGCGGCGAGCTGCCAGAATCGTTAGCACACCGTGCTCAATATTTATCGGCGTTTCGTCTGTCTTTACATTCTGAGTTCAGATTCCACTGAGGTCGACTTAGCTTTTCGTCTTTTCGAGGTCGATAAAATTAGTACCAGTTGAGCAATGGAGTCAATGTAGTCAACTTACTACTTCCTCAAAACTGCTGGTCTATTACCAAAATTTGAAACCAATCACGAAAATCGCGACAATTTTTTTCTTTTTAACCTTTAAATAATGAAATATGCTGTAATTTTAGTCAATCAGATATTTTTAATATATTGAGACCATGCGTGTCATATGGAAAAAAAAAACAAGAATCGACCGTAGAGCTTGAGTGTTGTTATATTCGTTTTATTTATCGGTCTCCAAATTATGAAAATTAAATTCAACTTCAAAGGGGTTTGAACTCAGAGGGTATACAGTCACGAGGTATTCTCTCTGAAGCGTTTCCTGTGACCTTTTAAATGAAGTAACACATTTCAAGGGGAAAATCATTATTCTGCAATATAGTTTTGATAATTTAGTATTTCATTAGATGTCAACCGACATATATATATATATATATATATATATATATATATATATATATATATATATATATATATATATATATATATATATATATATATGTATATATATATATATATATATATACATATATATATCTATATATATATATATATATATATATATATATATATATACATATATATCTCTCTCTCTCTCTCTCTATATATATATATATATATGGTTAATGAGAGAGAGGGGGGAGAGGCGGAAGATATGAGAATATTTATTAATCACGACAATTGTTTCGACCCATCTAGCATCGATCCCTCACGGGTGAGATACTTAACTGGTTTCGGAGCATCGGACGGTGTAGATGTGTCACTTCGGATGATAATTAGATATAACTTGTTAAAATAAATACTGTTCCGCAAGGTGTCTGCTCGGTTTATGTAGAGAAAAGCAATAAATTAACGGATCATTTATATAGAAGATAAATAATTATAAAAATAACATACAAAAAAAAACGAATACAATATACAACGAAAAAAGTATTATATATATATATATATGTATATATATATATATATATATATATATATATATATATATATATATATATATATATATATATATATATATAAATACATATATATATATGTGTGTATATGTGCATTCGAAAAAGATTTCCACCTCCACTCAAACGATCTACAAAGTTGCAGTTTTATTAAACAATTCAAACACTAGAAAGCCTCACTGTGATTTAAATAACATTCTTTTTATAATATTCGTGTACGAATAAAAAGAAACAGAAGAAATCTCCTGGCGAAGCGTTTCACAGTTAGTTGAGTGCTCTTCAGAGATGTACCAGCTTCCTTCGCCAGCCCATTTTACAGATGAGTGGCAAAATATGGTAGTCGTGTATTAAGCTAGCGCTAAAGAGGATACCCTAATTTTTACAGCTGTGATTTGACGACTCGTTATTAATTAAATAACGTCTATTTTATGCACAACACAGCGTAAATCAGAAAACTAAAATAAATTCAAATGAGTGTAGGCATGGTTGTCTGGTTAAGAAGCTTGCTTTCCAACCATGTGGGCTCGGGTTCAATTCCATTGTGTAGCACTTTAGGCAAATTTCTTCTATTATAGCCCCTGTGAGTAGATTTGGATGACATGAACTGAAAGAAGCACGTCGTATGTATGTATGTATGTATGCATGTATAGATAGATATCGTATAGATAGATATCGTATAGATAGATATCGTATAGATAGATATCGTATAGATAGATATCGTATATACGTGTGTGTGTGGTGATTGTAAATGAGCATCATAAAACAATGTTATTTGTTTCCAGTCTTCAACGGGTAAATATTATCTTCCTTGGAAATAACAACAACGCCGGTAACAGCTAAATATATACCTAATGTGCCAACCTATTGAGTGACCATCTACGTAGTTGGTGTTCATATAAGATATAGCAGCCACATCACCCTTAAATTATAAATTGCAGTCTTGCAAAAAAGGCACACGTTTATTTCTTTATTGCCCACAAGGGGCTAAACATAGAGGGGACAAACAAGGACAGACAAAGGGATTAAGTCGATTACATCAACCCCAGTGAGTAACTGGTACTTAATTTATCGACCCCGAAAGTATGAAAGGCAAGGTCGACCTCGGCGGAATTTAAACTCAGAACGTAACGGCAGACGAAACACCGCTAAGCATTTCGCCCGGCGTGCTAACGATTCTGCCAGCTCGCCGCCTTATAAATAAATAAATAAATAAATAAGGCACACGTTAGTGGATAAGATAGGGCACTGTAGATAAGGAAAGAACAAAGACTTGTTCGTAACTGGGACACCCGTTAATCAGAGGTCTTCACGATTAGAACTAACCAGGAGCTGAACAAAAACAACAATACATATAAATAAAAGTGCTGAGGTTCTCTAAATATTGGGTGTAGTACAAAAATTATATACAGAAAATATAATGCTTAATTACCTTGCTTTAGATGCGAGTTCATGATCACTGTTCTCCATGCGGGATGTAGAAATATAATGCAATTTAAATCACGCAGATCTGAAGCAAACCAGCAAATGTAAAACAAACATTGTTATCGTGAATACGTATATCTAATTTAGATAAATGTACTCAAATCTTAAAAATAACTAAATTAATTAATTTTGGCACAAGGTCAGCAGTTTTGGGGGATGAGGTAAGTCAATTACATCGACCCCCAGCACTAAACTGGTACTTATTATATCGACCCAGAAAGGATAAAAGGTAAAGTCGACCTCAGCGGAATTTGAACTCAGAACGTGAAGGTGGGTGAAAATGCCGCTGAGCTTTTTGCCCGGCGTGCTAACGAGTCTGCCAGCACGCCGCCTTAATAAAGATAATGATAATAATTTTGTTTTTTTATTGGCCACAAGAGTCGAACACAAGACAAAAAAGGACAAAACAAAACAAGGGACAAGTGGGGTTTAGCAAAAAGTCACATGTGTATAAAATTTAAACAATAAAATTCCCCAAATGAAAGAGTTCCACCCAGAGCCAATCAAGGAACGCCACATATCGTGGTCACCTCAACCACCAAGGGCAGCCCAGACAGGAACCTTACTCCTCCTCATCCCCTTCGATCTCCAGGCGCATGTTCAGAGTAAGCCCATCCACACGGGCCATCCTCGCCACATTCACCTGTCTTTCTGCAAAAATACTGGGGAACAGCATTTCCCTCTCTACCCTCACCTCTTTTCTCTCAAGTAGAACTTGAAAAAGTCGATGAGGACTTGGCTGAAGAGGAAAGTATCTGTCTTCAGCACTTTCAACTTCGCCCACCACACTATCTCTTTCACCATAGCCACCAGGCAGAGGGAAACTGCCGGTACTTATAGGCCAAAAGCATGGCAGCGGACGATCCTTACGATGGACTCGACCGATAACTGGATTTGTCCCACACGCGACAAAAGCTATTCGACAAAAGCTGTTCGACAAAAGCTATTCGACAAAAGCTATTCGACAAAAGCTATTCGACAAAAGCTATTCGACAAAAGCTGTTCGACAAAAGCTCCACAATTCATCAATACTTGAACAAAGAACGAGTGCATGCAGAACGGTTTCATCGCTCTGTGCTCATCTCAGACATGTCCGTCCGACATCACTTCTGTGCCTCTTGAGCTTGCTTCTAACCAGCAGAGCTTCTCGGTAGCACTGCCACATCAGGGATTTTTGAAAATTATCCATAGTCCCTAGGCCGAAAGTCCTCCCGAAAAGACCAGTTAATTGATCTTCCCCGATATCCAGAGTTTCTCCGCCGAAGACGTTGTCGCTCTTTTTTGCGCCACTAATCCCTATAGAATCTCTCCCGACCGCATTGCCCGATTGGCAGAGGGTTACGAACGTTTTCCATCACTCCAAGTGCCGAGGCCTCTCCAAACACTTTCCAGAACTGATAAAAATGCAGGAGATAAACAACTGTCAATATTTACAAACAGCATAATTACTAAACTGTAAATTACAGCACAACTTGTAAAAAGAAAAGAAAAATTCAACGATGTGTGTGTGTGTGTGTGTGTGTGTGTGTGTGTGTGTGTGTGTGTGTGTGTGTGTGTGTGTGTGTGAGTGAGTGAGTGTGTGTGTGTGTGTGTGTGTCTCTGTGTGTGTGTGTGTGTGTGTGTGTGTGTGTGTGTGTGTGTGTGTGTGTGTGTGTGTGTGTGTGTGTGTGTGTGTGTGTATGCGTGTGTGTGAAATTCAGCTTACGTTGAAAGTCAGCAAACAAAGGTTGCTTTAGAAGCGTCGAGATGTATTGAAAGTTCCATCGGTAATTAAAACAGAACAAGGTGGGTTGGTTCTCTCCAAGATCTCCCACCGCTCTCATAGACCGCTGTGGTACTAAACACATATTTGACCTCTGCTGACTTCATGGATATGATCGCTCCTTTGTTGATCCCACAGAGGTGCGCCTGCGCCGTTGTTGATCTCTTTGTCAGCATTTGCTGGACCTCTTTACAGACTGGTGTAATTTGGCTGTGTCCACTAGGCTGCTTCTCTTCCTCCCACGAACCCTCATCTATTTATGATTATCTCAAGTACAAGGTAAAAGTCGAAACTAAACATTTAATAATCCTTCACAGTTGTAGGAGCAAACCTGACAGATTTAATTTGATTATGCCTGTCCTCAGCAGCAGCTCATAGCAACAATGATAACAGCAACACTTGCCATGGCTACAAAGCGTGGCCGCGTGGATTGAGACTGCGACAGTGCTGGTAACTAACGATGGCCAATGCTGCTGTAATGGCATGGAAGAGATAATTTTAATGGTAATCATGGCAGAGGTGACAATAGTGATAGAGCTAATAACTGTTTCTACATCAGCCACACAGGGATCAATATTAATAATATTAATGTAGCACAAAATATCTTCCGAAACAAAAAGGAAAATTAAAACTGTAACACCAAATCGCTTGTCCTATGGTTAATCTGGAAACGCGTCCCTCAGGAGAGAGCTAGCTTAGAGTCGAAAAGTCATCCACTGGCACAAATTCATCTCTGAATACGAACCTGGATGGTCACTTGAACGGGAACTGCCCCAATTTGTGCCCTCTAAGTTCACCACCACAGCCACTCCAGTAAGAAAATGTAAGAGGATCAAATACACCTGTAAAGAACATAAAGAAGTAACATGTGCTTATTACTATGCATTTGGTAAGCCATCTCAAGAGAGACACACCGCAAACTCTTATCAAATATGGA
Organism: Octopus bimaculoides; assembly: GCF_046866305.1. Lineage (NCBI taxonomy): Eukaryota > Metazoa > Mollusca > Cephalopoda > Octopoda > Octopodidae > Octopus > Octopus bimaculoides. The sequence continues at coordinate 73,356,555 of NC_142936.1, read as the reverse complement.
GAACACGAAATCAAGGCAGCAAACCCTATTTGGTAGAAAACAAGTTAGCAAATGTTAGGAGGGACATCTTTAGGAATAATAGACTCACAGATAGTGAAATAACTGCGATCAAGCACGAAGTGGAAAATGATCTAAATATAAGGCAGGAAGAAAATGAAGAATCAGATGAAGTGAGCAACCCTCCACGAGTCTTAATTGAAAGACTGTCATCTGACCAAAACATTCAAAGGCCTGAAGAAATAAATTGTATTGAACCTGACAAAGATAACCAGGAAAGTGGTAAAAAAAAACAGTATTTGAAGACCACACATTTTCTGAAGAACATAGTGTCTATGATAGAAATGAAGCAAAAAATCTTGAATAAGCTTACAGTAAGATATGCAAATATGCATGATAGAGAACTACTTCATAAACTCTCAAATAAAATACAAAATACAAAAAAAAAGTTTTAATTGGTCACTATGTAACAAAAGAAATCATACACAAATCAAAACTTGATCTTACTGAGTCACAAGAAATTATTTACTCGTCTACTAAGACAATTGAAGCAAGTTGTATGCCCCCGAAAAATCAAAGAAAACCAAACCTGGAAAAAATTCCAAACTGGAGAAGTGAAATTGAAAAAGAGATTGAATTAATGAGAGGTGAAATATCAATATAAAATGAACTAATCTGTGGAAACAATGTAAGATCCAGAAAAGGAAAAAAGATGAAAAGAAAATATAGATTCTCACCAAGAGAAGAAATGCTTTCAACAAAAAAAACACTGCCACAAAAAGTCCAAGTAAAAGCTCAAAAACTACGAAGATTTGAGAAAAGAAGCAAATTTTACAAGCAAAATAAGCTGTTCACATCCAATACGAAAACATTCTACAGAGAAATAGCGTAGGAAGAAAATAACCGTTGAAACCCCGCTCCCATGGAAGAAGCTGAAGACTTTTAGAAAAATATTTAGATCGATGAAAAGACATACAGTGAAATTGCAGATTGGATTAGATGCACAGAAGGATCCTACCAAAGTTTATGAGAACAAGCATGGGAAGACATCACAATAGCAGACCTAAGGATGACATTCACAAAGATTCATAAGTGGAAATCCCCTGGTAAAGATAAGGTGCCATATTTCTGGCTTACTAGCTGGGTCTTCAAATACTGTAAAAAGTAACCCAGATAAGATGGGATCAAAATATGTTCATCTAAGGAGCAAGTGTGCATGGCCATCCTTTTCGCTGCCTCTTTGCTATGGCATATAGCCACGAGAGATCCAAATTCTTTCGCTTTCCTGACGTGCCAAATCTACTCCCAAACCTCTTTCAGACATTTTTCTGCCTACATGGAGTCGGATTTTCGATCCGTCTGGATTTCTCATTTAGAATCACAGTTCTTTTTGTGATCTTATCTTTTTCTCCTGGTGGCAGTACGAGAAGATTGAGCTTTAGCAAGCATTTCCGGAAGATTAGACCGAAATTAGTGACGAAAGAGTGCGCTAAGCATCTCTGTTGAGTAACTTTAGCAAAAGAAACGCTGGTTTTCTTGTCGCTGCTGCTGCTGCTGCTGCTGCTGCGGCGGCGGCGGCGGCGGCGGCGGCGGCGGCGGCGGTGACTGCGGCGACGGCGACTGCGACTGCGACTGCGGCGGCGAGTGTTGGCAGAGGAGGACGTGGTTTCGTTTTCCTTCTCGAAAACTTTGTCCTGCTTCTCCTGAACAAAATTGTTGGCATTGCGGTTGCTGTCGCTACCGCTGGTGCTGTTGTTGCTGTTGTTGTTGTCCTCGTTATTGCTGCTGTTGCTATTCGAAGTGATGGTGGTGATGGCGACGACGGTGGTGGTGGTGGTGGTGTTGTTGTTGTTGTTGTTGTTGTTGTTGTTGTTGTTGTTGTTGTTGTTGTTGTTGTTGTTGTTGTTGTTGTTGTTAGTGATGGTGGTGGTGGTGGTGTTGGGCTTTTCGCTATGTCTGGCTGCCAATGTTGCCTTTTCAGTAGCAAGGTCAACAGGCGAAATGCAATTGCTCTCTCTATGAATCATGTCCTCCCGCTCTCTCATTGACAACTGATTCTTTCTCGAGCATTATTATTATTGTTGCCATTTTGAAAAGTTAAAAAAATTTTCCACCGTGTAAATAATATCGGTAAGTCTTACAAGAAATAGGGGGAACTTTAGATTAAAAAAAAAAAAAGAAAAAGAAATAGGAACTCAACAGCAAAGTAAGGTTTCCCTATTCCTCACTCTGGTCCAGAATGACATGAAAGCAGAGGAAATAGAGATTTTTCATAAACAAAATACGTAGATGAGGTCAGTATGGCTTACGCAGCTGACGGCAATGATAATGATCCTTTCTACTCTAGGCACAAGGCCTGACATTTGGTGGAAGGGGTGAAGTCGATTACATCGACCCAATGCGTAACTTATTAATCGACCCCGAATGGATGAAAGGCAAAGTCGGCCCCGGTGGAATTTGAACTCAGAACGTCAGGGCGGACGAAATACCGCTAAGCATTCATTTTGCCCGGCGCGTGCTAACGATTCTCGCCACTCAATAATAATAATGATTTCGTTTATTTGCAACCAGGGCGAAGGATGAAGGGGGCAATACAAAGACAGACATAAAGTGTTGGGGTTTACATATAATGAAATGATAATTAAAAAAAGGGAAAGGAAGAGAGAGTAAGCATACGCAGTATACACTGAAAAAGAATGCACATATACATAACATACAAAGGTTGTTTTTTTTAAAGTGGCAGGGAGGATGAGATGTGGCCCTCCTGATACAGGAAAGGCCTCTAGAGATAATCGAGGAACCCCACTGTCCGAGATTTCCCTGAAACTCCAAGAGCAAGTACCCTCTCCAATTCCTTCTCTCCGACTCACAGGTCTACACTTAGAGAAGTACCATCCACCCTTGCCATGTTCGCAACTTTTACCCATCTTTCAATAAACTCGCTCGAGAACAGCATTTCCCTCTCCACTCTCAATTTCCGTTTCAAGTGAAACTTGAAGAAGTCAATGAGAGTTCTACCAAAGAGGAATGTATCTGTCCTCATACCTTTCAGCCTTGTCCACCAAACAACCTTTTTCGCCACAGTCACAGAGCAAAGGAAAACTGCCTTGCCTGCCCAACTGAAGGCCGACAGACGGATCAGTCCCACACGTGACAGCAGCTGTTCGACATAACCCCACAAGTCAACAATGTCCGGACACTGAACGAGTGCATACAGAACGGTTTCGTCACTCTGCGTGCACCTCGGACAAGTCCGTCGGTCAAGCCCGTGCCGGTATCTCGAACTGGTAGCGCCACCCGGTAGCAATACCAGGCCAAAGACATCTGGAAATTATCCATGATAGTTCCCGACCGGAAAGTCCTCCGAAACAGACTTGCCAGTTTGTTCTCATCGGCGCCCAGAGTCTCCCTGAAAACATCGTTGCACTTCCCCGTTACTAATCCTCTATAAATTTCTAAAGCGGAACATCCACGGATCCCATTGCCCGACTGGTAGATGGCTGTGAGCGCCTGACGACATTCAAAAATAATAATGATTTAAAATTTTTCCACAAGGGCAGTAATTTTAGGGGAGGGGATGAGTCGATTACATCGATCCAAGTCTTCAACTGGTACTTAATTTATCGACCCCGAAAGGATGAAAGGCAAAGTCGACCTCAGTGAAATTTAAGCTCAGAACGGAGCGATGGACGAAATACCTATTTCTTTACTGCCCACAAGGGGCTACACGCAGAGGGGACAAACAAGGACAGACAAACGGATTAAGTCGATTATATCGACCCCAGTACGCAACTGGTACTTAATTTATCGACCCCGAAAGGATGAAAGGCAAAGTCGACCGCGGCGGAATTTGAACTCAGAACGCAGTGGCAGACGAAATACCGCTAAGCATTTCGCCCGGCGTGCTAACGTTTCTGCCAACTTGCCGCCTTCATAATTGTTTCAAATTTTTCCACAAGGGTAGCAATTTTGGGGAAGAGGATGAGTTGATTACATCGACACCAGTCTTCAACTGGTACTTATTTTATCAACCCTAAAAGGTGAAAGGTAAAGTCAAACTCGGTGGAATTTGAACTCAGAATGAGGCGACGGGCGAAATACCGCTAAGCATTTTGTCCAGCGCACTAACGATTCTGCCAGTTGGCCAATAATAACAATAATGATGATGATTTCGTTTATTTGCCACCAAGACGAAGGATGAGACGTTCAATACAAAGACAGATATAAAGTATGGGAAGTTACATATAATGAAGTGATAAAATAATTATTAAAAAAAGGTTTCCTTTATTAACCACAAAGGGTTTACGTTAAGAAAAACATTACGGACAGTTCAGGACAAAACAAATATGTGTTTGTGTGTATGTGTGTGAGTGTTTGTTGTGAGGGTTTTGCATGTAAACAAGATTAACATGATGGGAAAAAAATTAACTGTGTAATCCTCGATAGGGATGAGACGTCGAGGGCTACTTATGGAAAGACCCCATAAAACCAGGGGTGCCCTGACTTTTGGGGAAGGTACCTTTTCTCCTTTCCTTTCTCTCCTTTTCTCCAATTACAGGCGTATGCTCAGGGCTGCCCGTTCACTCGCACCATTCTTGCCACTTTCATCCACCTTTCAGCAAGTTGGCTTGAAGGCAACACTTCCCTCTCTGCCCTTATTTTTCTCTTCAAGTGAAACTTGATGAAGTTGATCAAGGATTGGCCAAAGAGAAAAGTGTTTGTCTTCAGCCCTTTTAGTCTCGTCTACCACTCAACCTCTTTCGCCATGGTCACCAGGCATTCAAAGACAGCCTACCCTTCCTGGTTAATCGAAGGCGGCGAAGCGATCTTCACGATGAATTCTGTTGACAGCCAGGTCCATCCCACAAGCGACAACGGGTATTCGACATAAATCCACAGGTCAGCAATGATCGGGAACTGAATGAGTGCATGCAGAACGGTTTCGTCGTCCGGCGTACATCTCGGACATACTCAGCTGACGGCACTTCAGTGCCTGTATAGTTTATCTCAATCAGGCAAAGTTCCCCAGTAGCACTACCATACCAGAGATTCTTGGAAATTATCCATCGGTCTCGGGTCGAAAGTTCTCCGAAAAAGAGCGGCTAGTTGATCTTCTTCGGTACCCAAGGTCTCCCCAAGAATGTCTTCTCCCATTCTGTTGCCAGTTGCAGTAAATGTTTGCCAAGTGGTCATCGAACAAGTCTGGCATGTAAGCGTAAATCTCGTAGGGCAGACCATCCAAACCAGGCGATTTACCCCTCGAGCAGCTAGCCTTTGCTTCCAGTATTTCAAAGGCTGTTTATAGGCCTTTCGCAGCGTCGCGGCAGCCCGTCGAGGTAGGAAGTGAAGTCTATCCTGCGACCCGGTTCACCGCTACTCCCGAGCAGTTGTGCGAAGCGCCGCTGAAAAGATGCACACACTTGTTTCGGATTGATTATCGTTTACCAGTTGTGGTCCGATAAAGATCGGATCGTGTATTTATTTCCACGCCATGCCCCTGCCACTTGGGCCCATTGAACGGCTTTCGTCCCTTCCTGTCTAAGTGCGCGCGCCTTAGCTCTGACAACGCAACCTTCGAATACCAATTTTGCTGCGGGCATGTCGGTCACGATGCCTTTTCTAAAGGCCTCATCTGATTTCCTAACTAACTCTGCTTCTACTCTTTTTTTTTTTTTTTTTCCTACTGCCAGTCTTTGTGCTAAACTTTATCGATTCTATTCTAATCGCCATTTTTAATGCGAACCATCACTAATCCGGTCTCTGAAATCTTAGCACGCCGGCAACAGTGCGTTCAGCTTATAGTAACCGGGACCCTGTCTATGGAGCCTATGGAGTCGACTGTACAGATCACGAACTTGTGGTCTGTGTAGTCAACTACCCTAAATTGTGGTCAGCCTGTGCTATCCTTATCTGCTTCTCTACAGAATACTCTATCAAGATACGATCTGGATGACCCGATGCGGTTTGACCAGTTTCACACTGCCACATCAGGGAAATCTAGTCGATACTTGTCAGACAGTTGGAATCGTCTGAGCAGGTTTGCGAGGCTTTTTCACCCTCCTCCCCTGTCTGCTAAACACACAGAGTCCTACATACATCTAACACTTTGTTCCAATCTCCCAATAACACTAAAGAGCGGGACGTTCCCAGAAAAGTTTCCAGGCGCCTGAAGAAATCTGGTCGCCCTGCTCCTGTCGAGGCATAGACGGCAACTAACCTGAAATTGTCCTTCATGCCGGTTACATCCGGTACCACTGACTTACCTTCTGGATACAGGAAGATCGTCCGTATTGCAAGATCCAGGTTTTTTTCCGAACCATCAGGGCGACTCCACCTCCTTCTCCCGGACGACTTGGAGATGCGTACACCCCACAGTCACCGAAAATAGGTTGGAAGTCCCGTGAGTCGGAAATTCTGGTTTCATTAATGGCCATCACATCGTTATCCAGTGCTCTGAGGTTGTTGGGCAGGTAACCCCGCTTCTAAGACGAGCTCAGGCCATGTGCATTCACGCTGCCTATTCTGTGCACGACCATGTTGTCGGAAAAAGAAAAAGAAAGGAAAAGAAAACTTACTTGATTTTGTTGGGACGAGTAGTTTGTCTGTCCCTTCTGTTGGATTTTGGCGTTCCCACCAGCAAATCACCAAGTATTCTCTTGGAGGTGTACCCACAGAAATTTCCGATTTCCTGTGGGTATTTGGTTTTTAGGTGCTTGTACGTGTTTTGTGTTTGAACGAATTGTGCATGTGTTGGTAGGATGATTGAGAGTGTAACTAAATCTGTTTGTTATATCGGTGTGTGTTTCTATGTAATTCATAAAATCTCCGTTTTTTGTGTTTATTGCCATGAATTCATAATGCTAGTCTCATTACTTTGTATTGTTGTTGTTGCTGTTGCCGTTGCTGTTGCTGTTGTTGTTGTTGTTGTTGTTGTTGTTGTTTGAGTTTTGGGAGGAGAGGTGTCCGCTTTACTTTTTCCCTCAATCTAAGGAAGAAAGCTTTTAGATGAGAGGTTGAAAGGCAAATGTGGCCCTTTGCCTTCCTCCCATCCACTCTGACTAGAATGACACTGCCTCAAGAAAAATGAATATCGTCTGCGATGACATCTACATTCATGTGACTGGTCTGGATGAGGACCTCTATTGTTATCTCTCAGATAGACTTCGAGGATTTTCTGCGTTTAGTAGCGTTATGGGCCGAAACTTTTCTACTTGATCCCCCTTGTTTGGATCCTTTCTCAGTAGTGCCACAGAACTAGGAATTCTCCCGTTCTGCTGCTAGTTGCGGTAGATATCGGCTAAAAGATGAGGAATTATGTACATTATTTACATTTGACGGATATTTGTCCTCATCTAGCTATGATCGCGGGCCATTAACCCCAAAATTCCAGGTAGTGACCTGAACAACAGCAACAACAACATCGAAAAATACCTTAGGAATAAGAACCCAGGTTCGAAATTTCCCCAGGACACCTGATGAAGGCTGGAGGGTATATCAGCCAAAACGTTGTGTTAACAACAAACAAGATGAGGACAAATATCCTTCAAATGTAAATAATGTAAATAATCGGCTAAAAGGTTCCCAAGCAAGTCTGGCATATAATAGTAAATCTCGTAAGGTAGACCATTTAAACCAGGTGATTTTCTCCCTGTGCAGCCCATCGAACATTTATCGGCATTTCGCTGCGAGGTAGACTCTAAAGTCCATCCTACGTTCTATGCCAGTTCGGCTCATCCCCCTCCTCCTCATTGCAGGACACGTCTGATTGATCTAAAGAGAGGGAGGGGTACTTCTGAGACTGTTTGCAGTGATTTGAGGTCGTTTTTGTTTTGTGTGTTTCTGTAGTTGTTGTTGTTGGTGGTGGTGGTGGCCATGGTTCTGGTGTTGGCTTCCCTTGCTGTGGGCAAAAGTCCTTGAGGTGGTTTGTCTCCCCGCATAGGTGACATCTCGGTCTTCTGCCCTCAGCAGATGCGTGAGGCTTTCTACCGTCCGACAGAGTTATATAGTCTGGTATTATCTTTATGCTCCTTCTGCCAATCACTTTTTATATAATCGTCTGCAAACTTGTACTAGACAGGTGCGGGTACAGTTAGTTCAATGCTTCTCCCAACTTTTCTTAACATATTTCTGGCAACCCTATACTAATCTCCATGCAGAAAAATCTCCTTGCACATTTCGCCTGTAGCTGTTGCGAACCCCGTACTCTTGGGTTTGAAACTTATATTCGTTCGTTCGTTTTTCTTTAATAATTTTGTCTGTCATTGCTAGCTTACTGCTGCCACTGGTGGTGGTGGTGGTGGTGGCGGCAGCAGAGGTGACAACGTTCTCACGGGTGCTGTTGGTCACCACTTTGCCCTGCTGCGATGGCGGTGCTGGAAGCAAAGGAAAGTTACTTTCAAACTCTACTCTGCTACTGTTGTTGTCGTTCTTGCTACCACTTTCTATGTCTTGTGGCTAAGACGAAGTAGCTTGGCTAGCAGAAGCAGAAAGACACTGATCTCTTACCTGTGACCGCCACTCTCACATACTGCTTGTTTGACAAGAGTTCCGCCATACTGATATTTGAAAAAAAATTTCCGAAAGAAAAACTTTCCTTTCGAAATTTCGCCCCTTAGGACAGACAACAAACGTTCCTATTCAGACCCCTATGGTCTGCTCAACAACAGATACACAATGTACCAAAACAACAACAAATAATAGACTTTAACAAGGAAAATAAAGCTAAACTTACAGGAGCGATATGTAACTCTTGTCGAGACACGAACAACCAATAATAGTAATAATGTTGATGATGATTTCATTTATTTGCTACCAGGGCGAAGGAGGAGGGGTACAATACAAAGACAGACATAAAGTGTCGGGGTTTATGGATAATGAAACTATAAAATAATTAAATAAGTAACAAAACAAAATGTAAGTATACGCGGTATATAATGAAAAGGAAGGGAAATATACATAGTATACAAAGGTTTAAAGAAAAAAAAGTGAGGATAATAGAGATGTAGCCCTCCTGATACAGGATGACCTCTAGGTATAATCGAGGAACCCCACTGTCCAAGATGCTAAACACTAAGGGCAAGTGCCCTCTCCAATTCCCTCTCTCTGACTCACAGGTCTACACATAGAGAAGTACCATCCACTCTTGCCATTTTCGCAACTTTCACTCACCTTTCAATAAAATCACTCGAGGACAGCACTTCCCTCTCCACCCTCAATTTCTTCTTCAACTGAAACTTGAAGAATTGAAACTTGAGACCTCTACCAAAGAGGAATGCATCTGTCCTCATGCCTTTCAGCCTCGTCCAGTAAACGACTTCTTTTGCCACAGACACCAGGCAAAAGAAAACTGCTTTACTTGTCCGATTGAAGGAGGGTGGCGGGACAATCATCACTATAGACGCATCTGAATACATCTTCACATATATACTTTCTTCTACTATTAAGCACTGACCTGTCCAACCACCTAATCTATATTCCTAAATTCTTCATTCCATACTACTACCCCTCTCTCTTCCCCATCACTTAAACTCTTATCACTACATAACTGACACTCCTTTACCCTTTACACTATTATACCTCTCTCTCTATATCACCCCCATTTCTTCTATCTGACACACCTTTACTCTTTACCCTATCACCTTTATTACACTCTAATACCTTTCTCTCTCTATCACCCTCATCTCCCCATTCCTACTTTCAAGTTATCTTGACTGACCACTAACTGGTACACTTCCCCTCTCTTCATCTCTTTATTATCTCTCTCCTTGTTTTTCTTTTTTCCTTTCTTTACTTTATTCTTCTCTTCCTGTTTTCGATTTGACCTTACAAATACATTCCCTACTTTTAGGTCACTTTAAATAAAACCTTCGTTTTAATAGCACTGTATACAAACACTATACTTGGATTGACCAATTTTATATACTGTTGGAATTTACAATAACCAATTTTAAATTGGAATTTACTCACAAGGTATTGGAATCTTATATGTATACCATTCTGCCTAAATAATGGATCTACAAATACAATATCCCTGCATATCTCACATCTATTTTCATTCATTCGCTTCACTCTCTATTTCGTATCTTATCTAAATTAACTATTGCTTAACCATCTTCTCACACCGTCTCCGATATAATAAATATCATGAAAACAGCTGTAAGACCTTCTATTTATAAATGTTCTAAAATCTTCACAGCCTTGGTTTTTTTTATCTCATTCTAAAAAAAAAATTATATGTATATATATATATATATATATAAAGTGTAGTATATTGCCACTTAAGTGTGGCTGACCCCTAGGGGTGGATGTTACTGTTGCTTTTAGCCCCAGGAGGACATCTCCTCCAGCTGGCTTATCGACACACGACTGTGTCCTGTTTGCCAACGAAGGGAAATAACCCTGAAATCCGGATCCGTTCGTGCTGCAGATGTTGGTGAGAGGGATAACTACCCTTGGCAAACAGGACACAGTCGTGTGTCGATAAGCCAGCTGGAGGAGATGTCCTCCTGGGGCTAAAAGCAACAGTAACATCCACCCCTAGGGGTCAGCCACACTTAAGTGGCAATATACTACACTTTATCGTGCAGTTACTGTTAATACTTCATTTAGAGAATTAACATTGCTTATATATATATATATATATATATATATATATATATATATATATATATATATATATATATATATATATATATATATATGTATATATATATATATATACATATATGTGTGTATGTATGTATGTATGTGTGTGTGTGTGTGTGTGTGTGTATGCATGTATGTATGCATGTATGTATGTATATATAAACAACTTATAAATAAAGGCAAAAGAATAAAATTTTCTATGCCAAATATATCGAGAATAGGGGTACAAACACAAGACACAGGTACACATACACAAATATATACATATATACGACAGTCTTCTTTCAGTTTCCGAGTACGAAATCCACTTACAAGGTTTTGGTCGGCCTGAAGCTATAATAAGCATATATATATATATATATATATATATATATATATATATATATATATATATATATATATATATATGCTTTCGGTGCGAATGGCTTTATTATACGGTGCCGTATTATATAATCCTGTAAATAATAATAATGGTATTTTTTTATATAAGCTTAAAGCTTATGCCGTTCACCGTGCAATGACTAAGGCAAAGAGTCTAATAACGGGGCATATAAGCCCTCGACAGAAAAAAGAACGCTTTTCTATCCGTGTGGGACGCGAACCCACATCCCTTTGTTGACAGGACTAAGTGTGTTATCTTTACACGCGGATGGGAAAGCCTTCTTTTTTTCTGTCGAGTTCTTATATGCTCCGTTATTAGACTACATATATATATATATTTATACCAGGTGACATGCTCGGTAATTCCCGAGAAAGCGGGCTTATCCCTTGATTCCATTCTCATAATTGTTTTGCTAATCCAGTAACAACAATACAAAGTATGTAGCCCTTAAAACGGTTTTTGTGTATTTATTGAGAATACCGAACTGTCTTACAAAGGATCTTGTTTTTAGGAATTCCCAATAAGTTATGAATACCCAAATTGTGAAGTCAGTTATGTAATAACATGAAATTAATTACCCGATAGTAAGAATTCAAATAAAGTAGCCCCGAAAAGGGCTTCAATATGTTCCCAGAGTATATAGAACACAGAAGGAAATACTAATGAGGTATGTATACTAAAATCGTGATACATGTTATGTAATATGAGATGACAACAATTCAAAGTAATTAACTGTGAAAAATGCTTTTGTGCGTTCTCAGAGAATATTACCCTCAGCAGCGCTAGAGTTGGTATATTCGTGAATAAGTCACTAACTGAAATAAGTGGGTCTATTGCTTAGGAGAATACTATTAACTTCTTTAAATCTTGTACAGAATAAATTGAGAAAATAACTAAAATAGTTCCAATACTAAGAAATAAGTATATTCAATTTCATTTTTGCTACATAATTTGCGAAGGAGCTTAAAATAGTTACGCCTGCCGTTCAATCGCGCCCAAATGTTATTCCTCCCGCTGTTTACCTGAACATCTTTTCGAAATCAATTTATACTTAAAACCTCCCCAGACACATAAGCAATGTACGTGTGAAGTTTAAGAAAAATCGGTCGAGCCGTTTTGGCGCAAAATGAAGACATACCGACACACACACGCACACACACACACACACACATTTTCAGTTTTAATAAGTAAGATATATATATATATATATATATATATATATATATATATATATATATATATATGTATACATGTCTCTTAAAGGATAGAGCTCAAAATCAATGCATTGAAGATACTTTATTGCAGCAACAATTATAATAATAGAAACAACCACAATAAGCCAAACCTATGCACATTTCAATAGGGTATCCCGGAAAAATAAACCACATCATAAGATGTCTCGTAAAATATTGTAACAAATTACAATATATTACAAATTTCTGGATACTCCATCTCATCAGGGTCGCATTATTGCCATCACCAATACTATTATTAGCAAAACACACACATCATCCAAGAGGGTGAAAGAATAATCGACGGCACGCAACCTACCATCGTTATTTTCTTACAGAATGTAAACAAACCAGTCAACCGAAATCCAGCGACGTACACTGCCCGGTTTACGTCACTTGAGGTCTCGAAACGAATTTCTAATCATTACTCTTCCTTTAGGGATAGGAGTAAGCAATATAGTACGGCGCTTAGTAATTTAGTTTGGAAATTGAAAGATGAGAAAAAGGATTACTCCCTTGAATGGTTGTTAGTAGGCAAATCGATGCCGTACGACAAGGGTAAAAGTACTTGTTCGTTATGTAACTTGGAATTATTTTCCATACTTTTTTCCAAGGGTCACCTAGTTAATAAAATAACGTTTAAAGCTTACAGATGTCTACATATGTATAGACATACGTATGCATTTTATAAATAGGAATTACCGGAATGTGTATAGGCACAAGTTCGAAATTAAGGAAGAGGTATATTCATCTCTATATATCTTACTGGAATTAGGTCTGTGGCGCAAATATATGAGTGTATATGTATATGGGTGTAGGTATACATGTGGAGACACGTGAGAGTGTATGTGTGTATATATGTATATAGGTATGTATGGAGACGTACGTGTATGTGTGTACATGTAGACATATATAAGCTTGTGTGTGTGTATGTGCATATGTATCGATGTATATATGGAGGTATAGCTATATGTGTGTATGTACATATGTACGCATGTGTGTATGTGAGTATGTATGCGTATATATGTAAATGTGTGTGTGTGTATCTGTGCGCGTTTATGTGGGTGCATGTGTATCTGTATGAGTGTATATGTATATGCATGCATATGTGAGTGTATATATGTGTTTGTGTGTATATGTGTTTGAGTGTATGGTTATACATAAAAAATACATATAAATATATATTGGTGTGTGTATCTAAGTATAGGTATATGTGTGTGTGGGGGTAGGTGTGGGCATGTGGGTGGTGGTGTGCGGTGCGTGGGCGTGGGCGGGTATAATTAATGAATTAATTAATACACTATCGTTATAGGAAGATCCGATAGGAAATCTAGATGTACATAGGGGATGAATTTTTGGCAAGGGATTTTTACGCTGTAAACCGGGCGGTGTACGTCGCTGGATTTCGGTTGACTGGTTTGTTTACATTCTGTAAGAAAATAACGATGGTAGGTTGCGTGCCGTCGATTATTCTTTCACCCTCTTGGATGATGTGTGTGTTTTGCTAATGATAGTATTGGTGATGGCAATAATGCGACCCTGATGAGATGGAGTATCCAGAAATTTGTAATATATTGTAATTTGTTACAATATTTTACGAGACATCTTATGATGTGGTTTATTTTTCCGGGATACCCTATTGAAATGTGCATAGGTTTGGCTTATTGTGGTTGTTTCTGTTATTATAATTGTTGCTGCAATAAAGTATCTTCAATGCATTGATTTTGAGCTCTATCCTTTAAGAGACATGTATACATATATATATACAAAAACTCAACTGTGAGTTTTTGGCTAAGACTGTTAACAGATACTATATATTTTGTAAAATTTGTTTTATAAAAGTATATATTATATATATATATATATATATATATATATATATATATATATATATATATATATATATATATATATGTTGTTATTTCTAGCATTTGAAGTGTCTCCAAATAGGCTGCACTCTCATAGCAGCTAAGAAAACAAAAAAGAAGAAATCTTACTGTGATGTGATGCAAGGGAGACAACTGTATATATTTTACATATAATAGTTTATATGCAATGGAAATAACTGTATGTTTTATATATAATAACTATATATATATATATAATAACTATATATATATATATATATATATATATATATGATATAAATAATATATATACATACGCATATGTACCTACATCTATACGTATATATATATATATATATATATATATTTGAAAAACCTACATGACTAGGTGAAAGCGCTTCATTTAATATGTGACATTAATAAAAATCTGTAAATGTACAAACATCCAGGTTTCTGAGTACCTTAATTAATTTTTTTCTATATAATTTCTGTACATCACCTCCAAACCTTCAAATATATATATATATATATATATATATGCATATGTGGGCACAGGACGTCATGAAACGTGTACAACAAAAATACGAAGTACGAGTACAAGGAATAGGAACTATTTTTTCGAACAACGAAAAACACAAATGTAAAATAAGACAAACAACATAAAATATGACCCTTCATCAGTTGTTGGCTGTTTTTCTACTCTCGCATTTCGAGCATTTCACAACAAGATACGCTTTCAATAAAACAGTTGCTCTTGCAAAGCAAATTAAATAAAATTTGGGATTTTGCGGAGGGTCAAAATTGGTAACAAAAACAGGATAAGGAAAACAAACAGGATGAGCTGCTAAGCCTAAACGAGGTTGTGGTGGCGAACGCGTAAATCAAGCTTGGACAGGAGACAGACAAGAACATGTCTTCCTTGATCCAGCTACAACGGAGAGAAAAAAAAACACAAGCTAGAAGAAGTTAGGAGAAGAAAGAAAGATGGCCGATGGTCACGTAGGAGCCATGTGAGCAAGGGAGGAAGAGTGAGGGCGAGAGAGTGACAGACAGAGAACTGTGAAGGGGATAGGAAAAAATTGGAGACAGGATAAGTGAGAAAAAACGGGGAGGGGGAGAAGGGGAGGTAGAAGAATATATATCTATCTATCATCATCATCATCATTAACATTCAATGTCTGTTTTCTATGCTGGCATGGGCTGGATGGCTTGGCAGAAACTGGCAAGGCCAGGAGCCACACCAGGTTCCATAGTTTGTTTCGGCTTGGTTTCTACAGCTGGATACCTTTCCTAACACCAACCACTTAAAGTGTACTGTGTACTTTTTACTTGGTACCATATATAGTTAGATATGTTGTATATCTAACTATATCTATGAGCTAGAGCTCCATATAGGTCATTGCTATCCACTCACCTTCTAGTATAGTGGTAAAAAAAAAACACTCTAATACACAGTGTTAATAGGCTATGATATACAGAGCATATGTGGTGGACAATTAAAATAAATGCCAGCATAGATATTTAGTTCCTACAAATGTTTCACTATTGCAGTTATTTAGACCTCTGCATTCAATATTCCAAGCTATTAGATCTGTAACAGAGTGCAATAGACTGTTCCCCTGATGATCCATTGCAGTTAGGCATCCAAATACACTTGGAGCATCTAATACCGCGTTCCAAATAACTGAAGTAGGGAAACGTACATAGGAACTAAATATTTATACTCGTGTTTATCTTAATTTTCCACTATGCGTGCATGTATGTGTGGGTGCGGGAGGGAGTGTTCTATGTATAGACAGACAGACAGGGAAATACTGATAGACATGTATAGACTGATAGGTGTGTGTGTGTAAACTTTTGGACAATATAGGCAATGCAAATGAGAATAATTCTGGTCATCACAGCATGGTTGCCACTTTCTTTCAATCTAGAAATAAAGCAAATTAATTCAAGAATTATCTAGATTTTGCAAACACTGATCCAAAAGCATAACAGTTTCAAAAAATTTTTTAAGTAAAAAAACCACCTAAATACTAATTTTTTGCCTTTACTTTCTTCATTCAAAAAATATATAAACGAGCGTCTCCCTTGGAGATGTCTGCCTCACAAAATATAAGGGAAGAATTTAGGTGGAATGATGGCATTGAAGGTTAAAGTTCATGTGTCAAAGCTTTATATGTCAAAGGGCACTGATATGATTTTAGAGTTGCTATTACTTATAAAACTTCATCAGAAAATTGATAAGTTGAAACATTTTCATACCCTTATCAGGGTATGAAATTTACTATCAGGGTAACATGAAGGTCAAGTTTTGTTTATTTTCCTGTTTATATCCTAATTTACAATACTGAGCACCCTACATCAGCATTTTGATGAGATACTATTAGGGCAGACATGGATCATTTCTCAAGATATTTTTAAATTGCCATGCTTCACTCCCAAAAGCTTCAATTTGTGTTTTGTTTTCCCAGTTGGTCATGTATTTTTGGCTTAACTGATAGTTTGAGTGTGCCACTTTACTATAAAAAGCATCTAAGTATTTCACAACATCATGATATTAGGGTATATCCTTTACAGTTATGGAGTATATGTTTATCTGAAAAGAAGAAAGTTTTTTTTTTTTTTCAAAAATAGCTAAAATTTCAGGAAGTCTTTGCCTCATCTCAGCTGCATAAATAATGAAAGGAGAAAATCTTGACTACATTTTCTTAAGCTGCTTTCTTTATTTTCATAAAGTCATCGTTGTCATCATCATCATTATCATTATTCAGTAATATTCTTTTCTACTCTAGGCACAAGGCTCGGAATTTTTGGAGAGGGAGCCAGTCGATTAGATCGACCCCAGTATGAAATGCTCAGCGGTATTTTGTCTGTCTTTACATTTTGAGTTCAAATTCTACCAAGATCAACTTTGCCTTTCATCATTTCAGAGTCAATAAATTAAGTACCAATTAAGTGCCAGTTAATTTTCGCATAATTAAACTCTTACTCTTTACTCTTTTATTCTTTTACTTGTTTCAGTCATTTGACTGTGGCCATGCTGGAGCACCACCTTTAGTCGAGCAAATCGACCCCAGGACTTATTCTTTGGAAACCTAGTACTTATTCTATCAGTCTATTTTGCCGAACCGCTAAGTTATGGGGATGTAAACACACCAGCATCGATTGTCAAGCGATGTTGGGGGGACAAATACAGACACACAAACATATACACACACATACATATATATACATACATAAGACAGGCTTCTTTCAGTTTCCGTCTATCAAATCCACTCACAAGGCTTTGGTCGGCCCGAGGCTATAGTAGAAGACACTTGCCCAAGTAAATATTCATTACTACATTATTAACAATAAAGAAAGAATATGAGGTATTTGCAAAGTTGGCATCCAAAACAGAAATTGCCCAAAAGGATGTGTGCAGTTCTTGAGAAGACCAATGCTTGATAGAAAGCTTGCACTGCTTCACATAACACTAGAATTCATTTGGGCAAAGACATGCATAAATTTTGGGGAAAAAATCTGCCCCCTCCCCCCAAATGCTTCCCTTTGGCTCAGCATTTATAAAGCCTAAATAGGTAATATCATTTAGCATATGGGTTCATAAGCTTCTTTTTCATTGACTGAGATGACAAAAGTTTCCCAAAGGTGCATTGTTTTGACCAATCAGAACCACTGTTACTCAAATCTCTAGTTGCTAGCAATATTTTGCAGAATATTTTTAAAATCAAAATCAAGACATAAGTTTTTTTTTTTATAAAACTAAGCCAGGCGCAAGATCAAGTCCTCAAGCCTTATATCTAACACATCTGATTGAAATGGTAAAACCTTACATTTTGGCATAAGTATAAGACTCCAGACCAAAATTTTAAAAAACCTCTAAAATAGTAATCATGATTTAAAGCCAAATGATTAATGCTAAAGACAAGTTTCAGTCCCAAGTAAAGGATAATTTTCTCAGTTGGCATAGCCTGGTGTTGCCATCCGGTTTCACCAGTCCTCAGTCAAATCGTCCAACCCATGCTAGCATGGTAAGCGGACGTTAAACGATGATGATGAATATATATATAGGAATATTTAAGCATTTGATTATATTCTTTTATTCTTTTTCTTGTTTCAGCCATTTGACTGTGGCATTGCTGGAGCACTGCCCTTAGCCAAGCAAATCGATCCCAGGACATATTCTTTGTAAGCCTAGTACTTATTCTATCAGCTTCTTTGGCCAAACTGCTAAGTTAAGGGGATGTAAACACACCAGCATCGATTGTCAAGCGATGGTTGGGGGGACAAACACAGACACACAAATATATACACATCAATTGAATTCAGTTGTTGTCTTAAATTCATACTTATTCATTTTCTAAGCTTCCTAAATTCATGCTACGTTATATTCTATTCACCTAGAATTCATTGCTCTTTTAAAAATTACGATTTATGCATTGTTGTCTCTCAAATATTTAAAATCTACAATTAAGAGCCCTATCTACTCGCTGTCGGTACCTACCCACCCCTACCCATTTTCCTTTATTCAAAAATTCTTATCGCTCCTTAAAATTATGGCTTTTAAGTGTTGATTTCTCAGCCCAAGAATTACAGCGTGATGTGCTGCTTGACTGGTCCCCCCTCTCTCTCTCTCTCTTTATATATATATATATATATATATATATATATATATATGATGATGATGATCTTTTCTCCCGCCATGCCTCTGTCTACCCCTCCATCCTCTCTCTCTCTCTCTCGTAGTTTTTCCTTAAGGTCTTCAGGTTCTGGCTATATATAAATGAGAAATCCATTCTAAATTATCTCGCTGACATACTACGACGAAATCTCCAAGATGCAGATAAGATAGAGATTTTTATTTATTTACGGCCTCAAACATCTCATACCTTCGCGCTTTAGTTTGCCCTCTATTATTTATCTTGTTTCTCTCCATGAAATTCAATTGAATTCAGTTGTTGTCTTAAATTCATACTTATTCATTTTCTAAGCTTCCTAAATTCATGCTACGTTATATTCTATTCACCTAGAATTCATTGCTCTTTTAAAAATTACGATTTATGCATTGTTGTCTCTCAAATATTTAAAATCTACAATTAAGAGCCCTATCTACTCGCTACCCACTCCACCGGAAGTTCATTCCTCTGTCATCCTGTCAACCTCGGCTGTCTCCCGGAACCCATCTAGTGGCCTTGGCCATCCTCTCCCCTACCTTTGGGTAGCGCATTAAGTTTGAGAAATGTTTGCAGGTTGTAGGTACTGTTTTGCTTATGAATTCTTCCAATTGCAAGTTTTCTTTTCAGGTACACGACACTGCTTTTCCCCTTCCCAGGCTACAGGCCCACACCCCCAACACCCATACTGTTAGGATTGGCACTCTCAACGTCGGCACGCTGAAAGGTAGATCTGGTGAAATTGTTGAGATGCTTGAACGGAGACGCGTAGATATGTGCTGCATCCAGGAAGTAAGATGGAGAGGAGGTTCTGCGAGGTTCCTCACAGGCAAAGAACACAGGTACAAGATTTTCTGGGCAGGGAACACTGACGGGGTCGGGGGCGTAGGAATACTTCTAGCGGAGAAATGGGTGGATAAGGTAATCGAGGTCGTTAGAGTAAGTGACAGAGTACTTAAGATCAGACTAGTGCTTCATCATAGATTAGCTACTGTCATCTCAGCCTATACACCTCAACCGGGGCTACCAGATGGTCTGAAAGACCAATTCTATGACACCCTCTTGCAAACTACCTCGTCGACGAGTGACAGGGACCTTCTCTTTGTGGCTGGAGACTTCAACGGTCATGTCGGACGTCGTGCTGGAGGCTTCCATGGCATACATGGAGGCTATGGCTTCGGTTCCCGCAACGAGGAGGGAACCAGACTGCTGGAGTTCTGTGATGCAACCGATCTTATGGTCTGCAATACCAACTTCAGGAAACCTGCCAGTCACCTAGTCACCTACCGCTCCGGCAGACACTCTAGCCAAATCGACTACATCCTCGCCAGAAATAGGGAAAGAGGGTGGCTTATAAATGCCAAAACCTACCCTGGCGAAGAATGTACCCCACAACATAGATTAGTAGTTAGCGACTTTGGGATCAAGGCAAAATGGGTGCCCAGAATTAGACAGGCTTGGAGGAGAAGGGTGTGGAAGCTTAAAGACCCTGCAAACGGACAGAGACTTAGAGACAAGTTACTTGAAGCATTTAACGAAATAGAAGGGGATATAGCATCATACAACGTGGAAGACAATTGGAGATTTCTGCGGGACAACCTGTTGAAAGCCACCGACCAGATTTGTGGGTGGTGTAAGGTCCCCTCCCGACCCAGAGTAACGTGGTGGTGGAACAAGGAGGTAGACAGGGCTATTAGACAAAAGAAACAGGCTTGGAAGGACTGGAAGAACGGTGGTAGCAGGGAATTGTACCAATGTGCCAGAAGGGAGGCTAGGCGACAGGTTTATTTAGCCAGAGGGGAAGCAGATAAGGAAAGATTTGCCAATGTTCTGCGCCGTGAGGACCAAAGACTCGAGGTATTTCGTGTTGCAAGACAGTGTAGGAGAGAGAATAGTGATGTTGTAGGAGAGAAATGTGTTCGCATGGATGATGGTACGCTTGCATTAAATGAGGATGCAAAGAAAGAGGTCTGGAGATGCCACTATGATAGATTGCTTAATAAAGAGAATGAATGGGAGAAAGAGAGCCTGCCGTATGTCGACCCAATAGAGGGACCAGCTATCCGAGTTGATAGTACCAGGGTAGATAAAGCAATTAAGAGTATGAAGACCGGGAAAGCCCCCGGCCCATCAGGAATCACTGCAGAGATGCTCAAAATATCTGGCAGTGTTGGCTATAGCCTAGTCACCCGTATTACGAACCAGGTGATACACGAAGGAGTCATACCCAATGACTGGTGTAGCAGCATCATAGTCAACTGCTACAAAGGTAAAGGTGACGCTTTAGATACAAATAATTACAGAGGCATCAAGCTGTTAGATCAGGTTATGAAAGTTACAGAGAGGGTCATAGCCCAACTAATTAGGGAGCGAATCAATTTAGATGAGATGCAGTTTGGGTTCGTGCCAGGTAAAAGTACTACTGATGCCTTATTTCTAGTGAGACAGTTGCAGGAGAAATACCTAGCTAAGGATAAACCTCTGTACCTGGCTTTCGTTGACATGGAGAAAGCCTTTGACAGGGTCCCCCGATCCCTTATCTGGTGGTCAATGAGGAAACTTGGGATAGAAGAATGGTTAGTGAGAGCTGTGCGAGCCATGTACAGAGATGCTGCCAGTAAGGTGAGGGTTGGAAATGAGTACAGCAATGAATTCCGGGTAGAGGTAGGGGTCCACCAAGGTTCCGTCCTCAGCCCCCTCTTATTTACCATAGTCCTCCAGGCAATCACAGAGGAGTTCAAGACAGGTTGCCCCTGGGAGCTCCTCTATGCTGATGACCTTGCCCTAATTGCGGAGTCACTATCAGAACTAGAGGAGAAGTTTCAGGTGTGGAAGCAAGGTCTAGAATTGAAGGGCCTCAGAGTCAACCTAGCTAAAACCAAAATCCTAATAAGTAGGAAGGTAGATAAAACACAAACCCCTTCAGGTAGATGGCCCTGCTCAGTATGTAGAAAAGGAGTAGGTAGTAACTCTATAAGATGTACCCGGTGCAAGCTATGGACACATAAGAGGTGCAGCAACATCAAAGGCAGGTTAACTAGCAAGTTAGTTTTTGTTTGTGGGAGATGTTCAGGTGCAATAAAGACTGCAAACAAACAGGAAACAACTTCTATCTCATTCCAGGGTGAAAAACTAGAGGTAGTCGATAGCTTCCGCTATCTGCGCGACCAAGTTAGTAGTGGGGGTGGGTGCGCTGAAAGTGTAGCTGCTAGAATAAGAATAGCCTGGGCAAAGTTTAGAGAGCTCTTACCCCTGCTGGCGACAAAGGGACTCTCACTCAGAGTAAAAGGCAGACTGTATGACGCATGCGTACGAACAACCATGCTACATGGCAGTGAAACATGGGCTGTAACTGCTGAGGACATACGTAAGCTCGCAAGGAATGAAGCCAGTATGCTCCGTTGGATGTGTAATGTCAATGTGAATACCCGTCAGAGTGTAAGTATCTTGAGAGAAAAGCTGAACATTAGAAGCATCAGTTGTGGCGTGCAAGAGAGACGATTGCGCTGGTATGGACATGTGGTGAGAATGGAGGAGGATAGCTGCGTGAAAAAGTGCCACACCCTAACAGTTGAGGGAACCCGTGGAAGAGGTAGGCCCAGGAAGACCTGGGCTGAGGTGGTGAGGCAAGACCTTCGTACATTGGGCCTCACCGAGGCGATGACTACTGACCGAGACCTTTGGAAATGTGCTGTGCGTGAGAAGACCCGGCAAGCCAAGTAAGATCGTTGCCAGTGCCCATGGACTGGTTCTTGTGCGGGTGGCACATGAGATGCACCATTTTGAGCGTGGCCGTTGCCAGTACCGCCTGACTGGCTCCTGTAGGATTTTCGAGCGAGATCGTTGCCAGTGCCCCTGGACTGGCTTGTGCGGGTGGCACATAAAAGACACCATTTCGAGCGTGGCCGTTTTCGTGCGGGTGACACGTAAAAGCACCCACTACACTCTCTGAGTGGTTGGCGTTAGGAAGGGCATCCAGCTGTAGAAACTCTGCCAAATCAGACTGGAGCCTGGTGTTGCCATCCGGTTTCACCAGTCCTCAGTCAAATCGTCGAACCCATGCTAGCATGGAAAGCGGACGTTAAACGATGATGATGATGATGATGATGATGATGATGATGACAGGCTTCTTTCAATTTCTGTCTACCAAATCCACTCACAAGGCTTTGGTCAGCCCAAGGCTATAGTAGAAGACACTTGCCCAAGGAGCCATGCAGTGAGACTGAACCCAGAACCATGTGGTTGGTAAGCAAGCTACTCAACCACACAGCCACTCCTATGTATAGGAATATCAATCTAATGAGGTGATGTCATGATACTGATTATGGAGGGAGATGGTATCATGAGAGAGTGCTCTGTATATTAAATAAGTACCATATATACTCATAGATAGGTTGCACCAGTTGATAGGTCACACCCTTAGTTTGGGGTTGTCAAAGTAGGTATTTGCAGTTGGCTCACAGCTTATAGTGGAATCTATCATCATCATCATCAAGTTAAAGGATGATAATGATGACAGGTAGCACTATAATTTGGGGAGTCACTTGGCCGTTTTTAATGTAAACATGACTAATATTTGTTAAATCTTATCAAATATTCACCTTTATTTCAAAACTTTGCTTACAAAATTGCAACATTTTTGTGAAAGTGACTTAATGAAAATAGTCTAACTGATAAAGCCACTTGACAAGAAAAATGTCTAGGCGTAAGAGTGGCTGTGTGGTAAATAGCTTGCTTACCAACCACATGGTCCCGGGTTCAGTCCCACTGTGTGGCATCTTGGGCAAGTGTCTTCTACTATAGCCTCGGGCCAACCAAAGCCTTGTGAGTGGATTTGGTAGACGGAAACTGAAAGAAGCCTATCATATGTATGTATGTATATATATACATATGTGTATGTGTTTGTGTGTCTGTGTTTGTCCCCCCAACATCACTTGACAACCGATGCTGGTGTGTTTATGTCCCCGTAACTTAGCAGTTCGGCAAAAGAGACCGACAGAATAAGTACTGGGCTTCCAAAGAATAAGTCCCGGGTCGATTTTCTCAACTAAAAGGTGGTGCTCCAGCATGGTCACAGTCAAATGACTGAAACAAGTAAAAGAGTAAATATTCACCTTCATTTCAAAACTTTGCTTATAAAATTACAACATTTTTGTGAAAGTGACTTAATGAAAATAGTCTAATTTGATAAATCCACTTGACAAGAAAAATGTCTAGAATTACAAACAGAACAGAAAAAAATGTTAGATAAGAAAAGTGTTTATTCATTTAGATATAGTCATTAAACTTTATCAGGATTGAAACCCGAAATTCTTCTTGATCATCATCACTATGAAACAGTCTTTTCATTTATTCATCAGTTACGGTGTAGTCATCAGTGGTCATGTTATAGTAGTCGTTCAGCTCATCATCAGTTATGGTATGTTCATCTCCATCCGAATTTCGCTATCTTTTCCATGCTTGAACCAATCAAACCCTCATTCAACACACTGTCTTCAGTGCCATCTGTGGTATTTGAGATTTTTTGAACGACACACACACACATCTATACCGACCATTTTCACACTCTCCTATCCCAGAAAGCACTTTCTCTTCCTCCTTCTACTTCCAGACACTTCAGACATCTAACCGCACATGAACTGTTGGCGATTTTTTCTCCTTCTTCCTCTCTGGACTTTCCTTCTTTTCCTTTTTCTGAAGAAGAGCTATGCTCGAAACATAAAACAACAACTCTCTTCTTTCTCTGAGCGTCATATTATATACATTGCTTATGCTATGTCTTCACCTTTGTTTGTTTTCTTCTGCTTTTTAACTGGCTATATTTATTTATTTATTTATGTGTTTCAGCCAAGTGGCTGCGGTCATGCTGATATTTATATAAAGGGCATTATTACAGAAAAATAATAACGCCACACAGTGGACTTCTCAAAATAACCACATTTAGTACCTAATGCGAAGAAAAAACAACCAACAGATGACCAACTTTCTTCTAAAATAAACTTAATTGTGTATCGACCGATTTCGCGATTACTAGAATGAATCTAGATTTCATTCATCATATATATATATATAAATTATTAATATATTTTTCATTATATAATTCAATTTGATATTATTAAATTGAATATCCTTGTAAGTTCGGATTTTGACACTCCCTAATATTATAATACATACATATATATATATATATATATATATATATATATATGTATGTAGGTATGTATGTATGTATGTATGTATATAAAAGTTAGATAAGGCCAGTTTATGGGATTAATTTAGGTTTCACGCCATAAAGCCAGGCCCTTTACAGACATCAAACCTAAGGTAATCCCATAAATTGGCCTTATCTAACTGTAATATGTACTGCTCTATAACTTAGAGTGTGCTTCTTTTTTCGGATTTATGTTTACGGACGTGGTAAGTAGCTTGCTTACCAACCACATAGTCCCTGGTTCAGTCCCACTGCGTGGCATCTTGGGCAAGTGTCTTCTACTATAGCCTCGGGCCGACCAAAGCCTTGTGAGTGGATTTGGTAGACGGAAACTGAAAGAAGCCTGTCGTATATATGTATATATATATGTATGTGTGTATGTGTTTGTATGTCTGTGTTTGTCCCCCCCCCCCCAACATCGCTTGACAACCGATGCTGGTGTGTTTATGTCACCGTAACTTAGCGGTTCGGCAAAAGGGACCGATATAATAAGTACTAGGCTTCCAAAGAATAAGTCCTGGGGTCGATTTGCTCGACTAAAGGCGGTGCTCCAGCATGGCCACAGTCAAAAGACTGAAACAAATAAAAGAGTAAAAAAAAGAGTATATGTATATATACTGTCTCTTGTGCGGGTGACACATAAAATACACCATTTTGAGCGTGGCCGTTGCCAGTACCGCCTGACTGGCCTTCGTGCGGGTGACACGTAAAAGCACCCACTACACTCTCTGAGCGGTTGGCGTTAGGAAGGGCATCCAGCTGTAGAAACTCTGCCAAATCAGATTGGAGCCTGGTGTAGCCATCTGGTTTGACCAGTCCTCAGTCAAATCGTCCAACCCATGACAGCATGGAAAGCGGACGTTAAACGATGATGATGATGATGATGATGATGATATATATATATATACACACACACACACGTAACTCCCAATAAATTGGTTGAGCGCCCTTCTTTAGTTTGTCCACTCACTCGGATATATATATATATATATATATATATATATATATATATATATATATATATATATGTATGTATGTATTATGGAATTTTGTCAGTGAACAGGTCGCGGTCTCAAAGCGAAGAAAATATTTTGACAAATTAAATTTAAACGTTGAAGTGAATCTAACGGTTTTTGTGTGTTATTTTAAATGGCTTATAAACACCTTCCACGCTGCAATCGTTTTCGTTCCAGCACACGATCTCAGATCAGGTCACTTACTATGCAAGTACATCTCCGTGATATATATATATATATCGAATGGCAATGAAAGTCCAGCAAAGTAAAATAGGAATTAAAGGGGTTCATAGGCAAAAAAAACAACAAAAAACTAGATAGAGAACCACTTGTCTAATATATCCTTACGTTTTTAAAACAGTAAAGTGTGGTTTCAGGATGATTCGGCTGCTATTTCTAGTAGGTCGAGATATCGATGTAATCGTCGAGACTTTTTAGTGCGCTTGACAAAGAGCGGGAGGAGAAAAGAGAAAGAGAGAGAGAGGTGAATGAGCACCAATGAGATAGACATAGTGAGGCAGTGCGAAAGTCGATAAAATATGTTATACAGGCATAGGGAGAGAAAATGAAAGACGTGAGTAAGAGTGGGAGAAGTAAAAAGTGAGAAAGAAACAGAGTAAAAAAAATCGTGAGAGAAAAACAGGGGAAGAAAGCGTAAAGGATTATGATGTGTGTGAGAGAGAGAGAGAAAGGTTAAGAAAGAAAGAAAGACACACGGAAAGGAAATTATTTGAAGCGACACATTTGTACATTTATTTCCATCATGTCAGTAGTTTTATCAAACGTGGAAGAAATGGAGGTATTGGAACGCGAAAGAGAGGAGACTAATGATGACGGTGACGATGATGATGATGATGGAAATAAAAGCGCAAATGATATGCAAATAGAAGATGGCGAAATAGGTGGTAGGAAAAGTGAAAATAAGAAAGTCGCACCGTGTTTAAATCACAATTCTGTCCGCGATGATGCAGATAACGATGATGATGATAATAATGATGAAAAGATTGTCTACTCGCGTTGTTTCGGTCGAAGATGCTACTTTGCCGATCTTTTGTCTTATTTTCGAAGTTCCTTATCAACATGCCGACAAAGGTAAATATAATATATACGGGTATCCTCGCTTTTACGGACCGAAATTCACATTTATTTTTTAATGCACTCCTATGTATGTATTTTTTTTTTCCATCTGTTTTGGTGATTAGTTTCCTAGGAACTAAAAATATTCCGATTTTCTTTTTTTAATATGGATAATTATTTAGTCTTTATTTTGCAATTAAGAATTTTAGCATCGATAATCGAATATCCTAACGTATTACCAATTAGTTCGATACCTTACTGTTTCGCTGTGGGCCGACTTAATTGCTTATCTTTAATAAACTGCTGCTGCTAATTGCAGAGTGAGTTACCTTAAAAATTAGTTAAGGAAGCTAAATTTCTTAATTTAAAAAAAAAGAAAAAAATGAAAAGAAAATTAAATAAGTACAAAATCTTTTTAAAGCGAAACCTCAGCTCCTGGGGAACTAACGAACTACGTCATAGATATAAATGCATGCATAATTGTATAGGACCATATTAAATTACCGACTAATTTGAATTTTGGACCGCAAAGGCGAAGATACGTCCGACATTGTTTCTATCGTCTATGTTAGGCTGTGCAGGGTGGTCCCAAAATCTTGTCACCCCCTACCGAAAAGTAACAAGAACAATAGAGAAATCTGAAACAGAAAATTAAAACAATATATATAAATTACTTTAAAGATGGTATAATTAATATAATATTTTGTGAAAACGAACGTAGTTTACAAAATAAATAAATAAATAAATGAACTGAAGAAATGATGGGGGTTAGGATGAATGATGAAATCAGTAGATAATTGAAACAAAGACGTGCACTTTTCCGATCAAATTGCAACATCAGGGGAAACTACTGGACCTAATTAAAAAAATTTTGAGATACCGCTGGAAACAGAAATAGAAGTTGGCGATGGGGAAAGTGAGCAGCTCAATCTGTTACGGAATATAGTAGTAGTAATAGCAACAGCAGTAGTAGAGGTCCAGGTCAACCTTTGATCCGGTTGGTGGAACAATGATCAGAGGCGCTCCTCTCGCGATCACCCCGTTTTTTTTTGTTTTTTTTTACATCGGGTGACTTCTACATTTTCCGAATGATTTTCTCTCTTTATATTTTAAGATAGTAAAGAGGCTTGCTGCTTCTAACGAAAGAACGCTGTTATTTTTACCAAGTCGAATGACCACGCGTGGAAAGGCTTCTTTTGTTAGTTCGATAGTAAAATATAATTCGACTTATTCTGTCAGCGACGACAGTTTAAAGGGGAAAAAAAAGGATATTATATAACGATAAGACGTCAAACCGGGGTGAATGCTTGAATACACACACGTATACATACATTTTCCACGCACATATATCTATAAAAGGTGAACGACATCTACACATACATTACGACAGGCATACATGCACCTACATGTGCGCGTAATATATAAAGTTAAATAAATCTTTTTAAAATTATATACGTTCTACTTTAGCGTATATTGACTTCTATTACTTCTGTTTCTATCATATAACCTCTATTTCTTTCCGTGTATTTGTACCGCATAATCTCTATGTGTGAATGTTTGTACCACTTAAATGTATCTATCTTTCTATGTATTTGTGTGTGTGTGTGTGAAATTATTTCAAAATGATTTGGTTACTTACTGTTAAATGCCAGATTACAACTTCGTGAGGTCAAAAGCCATACGAATCTTTTAATCTTCCAAGTTGAAACATTACACCAGAATGTCATAGAAGTGGAAAACATACACACACACACATGCATTTTATACATAATAAATAAAATAATAAAATATATATGACATTAGGAAGGGCATCCAGCAGTAGAAACCATGCTATATCAGTTTACCAGTTTCAGTCAAACTGTCTTACCCATACCAGCATAGAAAGCAGATGTTAAATGATGATGATGATGCTGACAATATATATATATATATATATATATCATCATCATCATCATCATCGTTTAACGTCCACTTTCCATGCTAGCATGGGTTGGACGATTTGACTGAGGACTGGTGAAACCGGATGGCAACACCAGGCTCCAATCTAATTTGGCAGAGTTTCTACGGTTGGATGCCCTTCCTAACGCCAACCACATATATATACATATATATATACATGTCTTCTACTGTAGCCTCAGGCCGACCAAAGCCTTGTGAGTAGATTTGGTAGACGGAAACTGAAAGAAGCCTGTCGTATATATACATACAAATTTAGGGAATGGAGTAGATAAAATTAAGAACCGTCATTATCATCATCATCGTTTAATGTTCGCTTTCCATGCTGGCATGGGTTGGACAGTTTGACTGAAAACTGGTAAGCCCGGTGGGGGTGGGAGGTATGAGCTGCTGCACCAAGTTCCAATCTGATTTGGCAATGTTTCTATGGCTGGATGCTCTTCCTAACTCCAACCACTCTCAGAGTGTAGTAGGTGGTTTCTACGTGCCACCGGCATCTGCCACGACTACGGTCTTACTTGGCTTGACAGGTCAACACAAGCACAGTATATTGCCAAGGGTATTGGTCGCCTGTCATTGCTTCCATGAGGCCCAGCACTCGAGTGGTGCTTTTAGGTGCTACCAGCACAGGTGCCAGTCAGACGGCATTGTCATCGGTCATGACTACAATTTCACTCGTTCCAACAGGTCTTCACAAGCACAACATATCGCCCAACTATTGAAGGGTGCTACATGCCACTAGCACAGGTGCCAGTCAGATGGTACTGGCATTGGCCACAACTACAATTTCACTCAGTTCAACGGGTCTTTTAATAGACCAGTTACACGACACTGGCATCAGCCACGACTACAATCTCACTCGGCTTGACGTCATTGCCTCCATGAGGTCCAGAACACAAATGGTGCTTTTTATGTGCCACTGGCACCAGTCAGATGGCACTGGCATCTGCCATGACTACGATTTCACTGGTAAGTAGCTTGCTTACCAACCACATGATTCCGGGTTCAGTCCCACTGTGTGGCACCTTGGGCAAGTGTCTTCTACTATAGCCTCGGGCTGACCAAAGCCTTGTGAGTAGATTTGCTAGACGGAAACTGAAAGAAGCCCATCGTATATATGTATATATATATATGTATGTGTGTGTATATGTTGTGTATTTGTGTTTGTCCCCCCAGTATCGCTTGACAACCGATGCTGGTGTGTTTAGGTCCTCGTAACTTAGTGATTCAGCAAAAGAGGACGATAGGATAAGTACTAGGCTTACAAAGAATAAGTCCTGGGGTCAATTTGATTCAACTGAAAGCGGTGCTCCAGCATGGCCGCAGTCAAATGACTGAAACGAATAAAAGAATAAAGGTCTTTACAAGCACAGCATATCACCCAATGATTGGAGGATGCTTTTAATGGGCCAGTTAAGCAAAACTAGCATCAGTTACGACTACAATCTCACTTGGCTTGACAGGTCTTCTCAAGCATGGCATATCTCCGAAGGTCTTGGTCGCTTGTCATTGCCTCTGTGAAGCTCAACATTCGAAGATCGTATTTCACCACTTCATCCCATGCCTTCCTGGGTCTACTCCTTCCACAGGTTCCCTCCACCGTTAGAGAGCAACACTTCTTCACACAGCTGTCCTCATCCATATGCATCATGTGACCATACCAACGCAGTCATCTCTCTTGCATATCACACCTGACGCTTCTTATGTCCAACTTTTCTCTCAGCATACTTACACTTTTATGCATGCACACTGATGTTACACATCCAGCAGAGCATACTGGCTTCATTTCTTACAAGCCTACGCATGCCCTCAGCAGTCACAGCACATATTTCACTGCCATGTAGCATGGCTGTTCGCACACAGGCATCATATAGTCTGTCTTTCACTCTGAGCAACAAGCCCTTTGTTACCAGCAGAGGTAGGAGCTCTGTGAACTTTGCCCATACTATTCTTTATGTAGCAGTTATGTTCTCAGAGCATCCACCCCTGCAACTGACTTGGTCACCTAGGTAACGGAAGCTATCGACTACGTCTAGTTTTCCTTCATGGCATCTGATGGAATCTGTTTTCTGTACGTTTTGGGTGTTTATTGTACCTGTGCACCTTCCACACACAAAACCAATCTTCCTTGTTAACCTTCCTCTAATATTGCTGCACCTCTTATGTGTTCATAGCTTACACTGGGTACATCTTACAGAGTTTCTACCTACACCTTTTCTACAGATCAAACAGGGCCATCTACCTGAAGAGATTTGTGATTTGTCTGCCTGTGTAGTCAACAAAATCAAAAGTAGAATCGTTAGCATTCTTAGTGATATTTCTTCTGGTTTTATGCTTTGAGTTCAAATTTCATGAGGGTTGATTAAATAAATAGCAGTTGAGCACTGGAGTTGATGTAATCAACTTAACCACTTTCCGTAAATTTGCTGGCCTTGTGCCAAAATTTGAAACCAATGTTATTATTATCACAGATCTTATGTAATTTTTACAACTCTATGAGTGAATTGTAACCAATGATCACTGAACCTTTGGCATTCTTTCATCAGATCAATTCCCAAGCATCTTCCTTGATATTCCTGCAGTTTCTGTAAAAATTCTGTTTGAATTTCAGTTCTAGTCTTCTCCAACCATGATTTCATTCCTTTGTACCCATTTTTAGTGTGGCCGTTGCCAGTACCGCCTGACTGGCCTTCGTAGGATTTTCGAGCGAGATCGTTGCCAGTGCCCCTGGACTGGCTCTTGTGCAGGTGGCACATAAAATACACCATCTTGAGCGTGGCCGTTGCCAGTACCGCCTGACTGGCCTTCATGCGGGTGACACGTAAAAGCACCCACTACACTCTCTGAGTGGTTGGCATTAGGAAGGGCATCCACCCATAGAAACTCTGCCAAATCAGATTGGAGCCTGGTGTAGCCATCTGGTTTCACCAGTCCTCAGTCAAATCGTCCAACCCATGCTAGCATGGAAAGCGGACGTTAAACGATGATGATGATGATGATGTAATTGTACAACAACTGTCTGCTGTCATTGACACAATTTCAATTCTTTTCATACTTCACATAGTTGCAACTTCTCTTTCTTAGGTCTTTCTATTTAAAATTTTTTTCCTTTTCTCTTCTCACATACAATCTGCTGTCAATTAGAAATGCTATATCATACAGTTATTGTACAATCACCTTTTTGTTGATGATAATTATGCCTTTTTAGGTCTTACTATTTCTCAGTTTTTTTTCTTTTCCCTTCTCGCATACACTCTGTTTTCATTTCTTAAGATGCTATGACATACAGTTATCGTGGTCTCTTTTCATTGATGATATCTACACCTTTTTAGGCCCAAATATTTCTCAACCCTCTTTCCTCTTCTCACACTGTTGTATGCAGAAATGCTATATCTTACAGTTATTGTACAGTATCTTTCCTCTCCATTTATGATTGCAATGCCTGGTCTTCTTGCTCCAATTACTATATGACATTGAATGTTGAAATCCCAGTTTCCTCATTTTACCGCCTAACTGGCCTTCATAGGATTTTCGAGCGAGATCGTTGCCAGTGCCCCTGGACTGGCTCTTGTGCAGGTGGCACATAAAATGCACCATTTTGAGTGTAGCCGTTGCCAGTACCGCCTGACTGGCCTTCGTGCGGGTGACACGTAAAAGCACCCACTACACTCTCTGAGTGGTTGGCGTTAGGAAGGGCATCCAGCTGTAGAAACTCTGCCAAATCAGATTGGAGCCTGGTGTTGCCATCCGGTTTCACCAGTCCTTAGTCAAATCGTCCAACCCATGCTAGCATGGAAAGCGGACATTAAACGATGATGATGATGATGATGACTTCATGATCAATACCACCACCTACTATCTTTGCCCAGATTTTAGTTTCCAATTAACAGAATATGCATTATTGTTTGTCTTCTTATCTATTCTCTTTGTACACGTTTACTGAATTTGCACAATAGGAGACTAAAACTTTCACCTCATTTATAACAATGTTTAAATACAAATGATTGATTTAATATTCTTAGTGCAAAGCTATTTATCACATAATTTGTACTAAATACTTCTTTTTTTTTTCCTATGTGTGTGTTCTAGTTTCAACATTTAGAACTGAATTTCACTGTTTCCCATATTCCTTGTTTATTCACACTGTAATTTATATCTCCTGATAAACTGTCCGTACACTGCTTTCTCACTCCCCTCTCTGGTTTTGCCTCTATTCTAACCATATTATATTAATCTTTATCTCTGTAATTAACTGTCACTTAGCTATGTATATTTATTTTTTAATTATCTTTGCTTCTATCATTACTATTATGTGTAAGGCTGCGAGCCAGCAGAATCATTAGTATGCTGGACGAAATGCTTAGCAGTATTTCACCTGTTGCTGCATTCTGAGTTCAAATTCTCCCAAGGTCGACTTTGCCTTTCATCCTTTCAGGGTCGATAAAATAAGTGCCAGTTGAAAACTGTGGTCGATGTAATCAACCTCTCCGCAAGCTGCCATTGTGTCAAAAATTTGAAATAATTTTTACTAATATTATGTGCAATAGCAGAATTGTTACAACAACTGGTAAAATGCTTTGTGGTAATTTGTTCCAGTTTTTTTAACTTTTTGAGTTCAAATCCTGTCAAGGTCAACTTTTCGTTTTGTCCTTCCTGGGTCAATAAAAATTAAGCACTAGTCTGATATTGGTTAAACTTTTCCCCTCAAAATTGCTGGTTTGTGCTTTAATCAGATACAATTATTATTAAGTGGAACTGGAAAAATTATTAAAGCATTGAACAAAATGCTTTGTGGCATTTCTTCCAGCTGTTTATATTCCAAGTTCAAATCCTGCTGAAGTCAACTTTGCCTTCCATCCATTCAGGACATGATAAAATAAAGTACCAAATACTGGTGGTGACTTAATTGACTAATGCCCTCCCCAGAATATTATTTTATTATTATTAGGTGCAGGAGTGGCTGTGTGGTAAGTAGCTTGCTTACCAACCACATGGTTCCGGGTTCATTCCCACTGCGTGGCACCTTGGGCAAGTGTCTTCTACTATAGCCTTGGGCCGACCAAAGCCTTGTGAGTGGATTTGATAGACGGAAACTGAAAGAAGCCCGTCGTATATATGTATGTATGTGTGTGTGTATGTTTGTATGTCTGTGTTTGTCTCCCTAGCATTGCTTGACAACTGATGCTGGTGTGTTTATGTCCCCGTCACTTAACGGTTCGGCAAAAAGAGACGAATAGAATAAGTACTAGGCTTACAAAGAATAAGTCCCGGGGTCGATTTGCTCGACTAAAGGCGGTGCTCCAGCATGGCCACAGTCAAATGACTGAAACAAGTGAAAGAGTATTAAGGCAGCAAGCTTGTAGAATCATTAGGACACTGGACAAAATGCTTAACCATATTTCATCCATCTTTCATTTTGAGTTCAAATGCTGCCAAGGCCAACTCTGCCCTGCATCCTTTCAGTGTTGATGAAATAAGTGCCATTCAAGCACTGGGGACTATGTAATTAACTAGTTCCTACATCAAAATTTCAGGCCTTGTGCTTATAGTTGAAAAGATTATTGTTGAGTGAGAGAGCTGTGCATGCCATCAAAGTGACACTTGAGATACAAATGTACAAAGTCCAGTATACCCATCATGACTACCCGTCAGATCAGGGTACATCAGGCACATCCATCACAACCATATGCGTGCAACATGGCGATCTCATATCAAGATAAACAGTGCATGACCTTGCAGGTGGAGCCCAGTTAAACTTTTCTTCAGGTCAAGCAGCTCATCCCATTCAAAAGGTCCCTGAATAAGATTTGTTTCCAGAGGTGAAGTATTCAAGCCTCAGAGAATTCCTTTCAACACATGGCTATGATGCTGCCCACTACTTCTGCTCGTGATCGGAGATGCACATATCATCAGCCACCAAGGGAATGCTCAACTGGTTAAAGTCAAACAACTAACAAGCAAATCTGTGGTATTGAGGAGAATATTTGCTGTAGCCCATCTCTTATACCAAGATAAAACAATGTACATGGTAACACTTCCAGTAGCCAGTGCTTATTATTATTATTATCATTTCGAGTGTGGCCGTTGACACCATTTCGAGCGTGGCCGTTGACACCATTTTGAGCATGGTCGTTGACACCATTTCGAGTGTGGCTGTTGACACCATTTCGAGCATGGCCGTTGATCGTTACCAACGTCGCCTCCCTGGCACTTGTGCCAGTGGAACGTGAAAAGACATTCAAGCGAGATCGTTGCCAGTGCCGCTGGACTGGCTCCTGTGCAAGTGGCACGTAAAATACACCATTTCTAGCATGGCCGTCACCAGTACCACCTGACTGGCCCTTGTGCCGGTGGCACGTAAAAGCACCCACTATACTCTCGGAGTGGTTGGCGTTAGGAAGGGCATCCAGCTGTAGAAACTCTGCCAAATGAGATTGGAGCCTGGTGTCACCTCCTGGTCCACCAGTCCTCAGTCAAATCGTCCAACCCATGCTAGCATGGAAAGCGGACGTTAAACGACGATGATGATTATTATTATTATTATCATTATTACTGCGGTGAGCTGGCAGAATTGTTAGCACGCTGTGCATAGCAGTTATCATGCCAAAGAAGATTTGAGAATTATTCTGCAAGATCTAGGTTAAATATATCATGCTCAATTAAATGTTTCAGACAGAGACCTAACAAAATACTTGCCTTGGGACAAAACAACAAAAGAGTTATTTAGTCTGCTACAAATAGCAGTCAAATTTCCTGAAATACTCATTACTCTCCCCCCCCCCCCCCACCTTTTTTTCTAAGGTAATAAAGCTGAAGCTTTAATGGTCATATGTGGAATGCTTTTGTTCATCTTTTCATTCAACATGGAATCTCCTGCAGTTAAATTATGCACAACAATGACTTAATTTTAACATCAAGACCTGTAAACTAATATCCAATGAGTTTACAAGGAAACATGTATGTGATTGCTCGACCCTGATAGAAATAACAGCTAAATCTCCTTCATATTGCACCCTACAATCTTAATAAAAAAATAAAAAAGAGACATTCAATATTGTAGTCCTAGATATATTATATCTGGGAAAAAGAAATTGTCTGAAATACTTGGGTAAACATACAATGGATTGGTCGCTAAGGAAATACTTTTCCTCTTAGGTCAGCTCAATTAAGCCTAACATCATCATCATCGTTTAACATCCTCCTTCCATGCTGGCATGGGTTGGATGGTTTGACAGGAGCTGGCTAAGTAGAAGACTACACCAGACTATTGTGTCTGTTTTGGTAGGGTTTTATAGTTGGATGCCCTCCCTAACACCAACCACCCTGCAGAACGGACTGAGTGCTTTTTACATGGTGCCAGCATAGGCAAGATCAGTTCTTTCATGATTTTTACAGCTGGATGCCTTACCAAATACCAACCACTTCACAGCATGGGTTGGATGCTTTTTGTGTGACACCAGCATCGGCAGGGTCACCAAGTAACTTGCAAGGCAAGGAATTTTGTGAGGAGAGGGGACATTTCTAATATTCTGCGAAACATGTTTGGCCACGGGGAAATATCCCCTTAGTTGGAAACCGGTGGGAGTTAGCAACAGGAAGAACATTCAGAAATCGAATGTCTGCCTCAAATAAACTTAGAAAAGTGGATGATATATAAATATACATGCTGGTGCCACTTAAAAAGCATCCAGTCCATACTGGGAAATACTTGGCATTTGGAAGAGCATCCAGCTGTAAAAACTGTGCCAAAACTGACCTTGCCTGTGCTGGTGCCATGTAAAAAGCACTCGGTCCACTCTGCAGGGTGGTTGGTGTTAGGAAGGGCATCCAGCTGTAAAAACCACACCAAAACAGGCACAGTAGCCTGGTGTAGTCTTCTATCTGGCCAACTCCTGTCAAACTGTCCAACCCATGCCAATATGGAAGGTGGACATTAAATGATGATGATGAATATTGGTTACAAATTTTGGATGAAGGTCAATAAGTTTGAAGGAGGAGGTAAGTCAATTACATTGACCCCCAGTACTTTACTGATACCTGTTTTATTGAGCCTGGGAAGGATGAAAGGCAAAACTGACCTTGGCAGAATTTGAACTCCAAGCATGTAGACAGATGAAATGTCACTAAGTATTCTGCCCGGCACGCTAATGATTCTGTTAGCTCACCTCCTTAACCCTTTGGCATTTAAACCGGCTATATTCAGCCGAAATATTCTACCTGTTTTATGTTCAAACTGGCTACAACTGGCCTCTCACACCTACCCCACAATGTCATTCCAAAAATATATTATCACAAGAGAATGCTACAAGATACAAGATAATGCACAATTAATTCAAAATGATGTGAATAAATAAACATTATATTTGAAAAAGTAATCTGAATGCTAAAGGATCAATAATAATAATTCTTCCTACTAAAGGTACAAGGCCTGAAATTTTAGCAGGAGGGGACTTGTCAATTACATCAACCCCATTGTTTCACTGGTACTTGATTTACTGACCCCAAAAGGATGAAAGGCTACTACTAGCAAACTTTCTATCTCCCTTTCCACCCTTTCATTGTGCAACTACAACCATATCTTACTATTACTATTTTCTGCCACTACCTTTGGAAATCTACCATACAAAGCCTTTTTTTTTTTGCCAGTCAGATAATCTTGCTTCATTTGGCTTTTTAGTTTCCCTATCTCCTACAGTTACTCTTGCAGCTCTTAATAAAATTTCCGCACTATTACCTACATAGGATGTTATATCTACTCTAG
This sequence comes from Octopus bimaculoides, assembly GCF_046866305.1. Classification (NCBI taxonomy): domain Eukaryota; kingdom Metazoa; phylum Mollusca; class Cephalopoda; order Octopoda; family Octopodidae; genus Octopus; species Octopus bimaculoides. The sequence goes on along the minus strand of NC_142936.1, from coordinate 73,318,759 downwards.
CTAACTCTACACAGTCTTCTACTGATATTACACCTCTGCTACCTTCCTTTCTAGATAGATACAGTCTTGCTACTCCTGCTCTTAGATGAAGTTTTCCATTCATATTGAATTCCTTCCTAGTTCTTTTGTCTAGATTTGACAATTCAGATTTTGTCCAATCTACAAAAGTTGCTGAATATCTGAATAGCAATATTGCACAAATATCTGCAACCTTCACTAGATTCAGGCTATTTGCTTCAACTCTATTAACTTCCTCACCCTTCTGATGTACTCCTCAATTTTCGTTTTCATTTCTCTACTGAGTATTCTGTCAGATTCTAATACTCTTAGATACTTGTACTTTTCTCCTTCTTTCATTGATTGTAATATTTGGCTTTCTTCTGGTAATTGAATGCCTTCACTGCAGACTCCTGTCCCTTTTTTATGACTAATACTGTGCGCATACTTATGCCAATTTCATACCTATGTCTTTGCTAGTGAATCTTTCACACACACACACACACACACACACACACACACACACAGTAGTGTGTGTGTGTGCAGATGATCTGTATAGATATATGTGTGAGCTGTTTGAGCACATGCACACACACACACACACATATATAACAGGCTTTCTGCATATTCCATTTACCAATTATTCCTGTATATGGCATTTGTCAGCCTGGGGCTATAGTTGAAGAGACCCAAGGTGCTGTGTTGTCGGATTGACTGGCTCCTGTGCATGTAGTATGTAAAAAACACCATTTGAGCGTGGTCGTTGCCAGTACCCGCCTGACTGGCCCTCATGCCGGCAGCACGTAGAAGCACCCACTACACTCTTGGAGTGGTTGGCATTAGGAAGGGCATCCAGCTGTAGAAACTGCCAGATCAGATTGGAGCCTGGTGCAGCCATCTGGTTCACCAGTCCTCAGTCAAATCGTCCAACCCATGCTAGCATGGAAAGCGGATGTTAAACGATGATGATGATGATGATTGCAAATAAAACCTTCTAAACACAGTCATGCTTTCACCTATGCTTATCCACATCTGTATTTGTCTTTCTAACTATCTATCCCTCCCCCCTCTCTTTCTCTCTCTCTCTCTCTATATATATATGTGTCTGTGTGTATCCACTCACACACACATAACCGGCTTCCATTCAGTTTCCATATACCAGATTCACTTAGAAGGAATTAGTCAGCCTTAGGTTATAACAGAAGATACTTGCCCAGGGATAGAAACCTGCAACCATGTCGTTAAGAAGTGATCTCTCTATGTTTATGTATATAATGCATACCTGCACCGTCACACATTCGTTTCCTGCCCTCTCTATAACAGCAGTTTATCTTTGTATTTGAGTGTGTGTGTGTGTGTGTACGAATGTTTATCTTTGTATCTGTGCGTTTGTGTGGAATGAATATTTTACCTTTGTATTTACATATGTATGTGTGTGTTTGTGTGAAGGCAACAAGCTAGCAGAAACTTTAGCACACCAGGGGAAAATGCTTAGCGGTGTTTCATCCGTCTTTAAATTCTGAGTTCAATCTCCTCCAGGGCCAACTTTGCCTTTCATCCTTTCAGGGTCAATAAACTAAGTACTAGTACTAAGTATACTGGGATCGATGTAATTGACTAGGTCACCCCACCCCACCGAGACTTTCAGGCCTTGTGCCTTTAATAGAAAGAAATTGTGTGTGTGTGTGTGTGCTTATGTATGTGGAGGGACAGGTATAGTTTTATGGTGAAGATCATTCTGCAACCATGTGGTTTCAGGTTCAGTCTCACTGCATGGTGCTTGGGGAAGTGTCTTTTATTACAGGCCCAGGCCAACCAATGCCTTGTGAGAGTGAATTTGACAGATAGAAACTGTGTGGAAGCTCAGAGTATATATGTGACATCATCATCATCATTTAATGTCCATTTTCCCTACTGGCATGGGTTGATCAGTTTGACAAGAACTAGCAAGGGCGGGGTTGGGCAGGCTGCAACAGGCTCCAATTGTCTGTTCTGGCATGGTTTCTGTGGTTGATACCCTTCCTAATGCCAACCACGTCACAAAGTGTACTGGGAGCTTTTCATGTGGCACCTTCACCAGTGCTCTTTAAGTGGCACCAGCACCATTGCTTTTTACAATGGCACCTTTGCCAGTGCTTCTTATGTGGCACCAATACTTTTTACATGACATCAGTAGCAGTACTTTGTGTGTGTTTGTGTGTGTCCACCCCACTACCTGGCCACAGACCAATGACGAAAACAAGTAAAAGACAAAAGAGGAACATGCATATGTATTATTTTTACACATATATGCTTATATATATACATATGTGTATATATATATATATATATATATATATATATATATATATATATATATATATACATACATATACCACACACATATATATATGTATATATATATATATATATACATACACACACACACACATATATATATATATACATTCCCACACACATATATATATATGTGAGTGTGTGTGTGTACATATGTACAGGTGTTTGTATTTATATGTATGTGAATGTATGTATATCTATATCCAAATATATATGCATGTGTATATGTCTGTATACACATATGTATATATTCAAGTGTGTATGTGAAGGTGTCAGTATGCCTGTAGTTATTTATAAACGTTTGTGTGTGTGTGTGGTGCACATTATGTATGTCTGTATGCATATATTTGTATATGAATGTATATATTTATTTACATATATGTGTGTATCATACACATTTGCATCAGTTGTCACACGTCCGTTATATAATGAAATGTTTTAGTTTGAATGTCACCCTATAATACCAAATGCCATGTGCCTAGATAACCACAAGACAATATAGCTGGTGGCAGTAGTCATAGAAGCGGTGAAACAGCGGCAACTGCTGCTGCTGTCATTCTCTAGTTCTAGGCGACCTAGGTGAACTGTGTGTGGAGGTGCAATGGCCCAGTGGTTAGGGCAGCGGACTCGCGGTCATAAGATCGCGGTTCGATTCCCAGACCGGGCGTTGTGAGTTTTTATTGAGCGAAAACACCTAAAGCTCCACGTGACTCCGGCAGGGGATGGTGGCGAACCCTGCTGTACTCTTTCCCTACAACTTTCTCTCACTCTTTCTTCCTGTTTCTGTTGTACCTGTATTTCAAAGGGTCAGCCTTGTCACACTGTGTCATGCTGAATATCCCCGAGAACTACGTTAAGGGTACACGTGTCTGTAGAGTGCTCAGCCACTTGCACGTTAATTTCACGAGCAGGCTGTTCCGTTGAAGCGACGGAGTACTGACAGCAACAGCAGCAACAGGTGAACTGTAATCAAGCAGACCTATGATGAAAGATATTTAAATCTTTCACCATCTTTTGTATTTTATCTCTTACTTGTTTCAGTCATTAGACTGCAGCCATGCTGGGGCACTGCCTCGAACAAGAACAAATCGACCTGAATACTTATTATTTTTCAAACCTGGCACTTATTCTGTAGGTCTCTTTTGCCAAGCCACCAAATTACAGGGATGTAAACACACCAACACATGCACACACACACACACACACACACACACATAACACATGTATGGAAAACGGATGTTAAGTATGATGGTAAATAGATACATACATACATATATACATACAATGGGTTTCTTTCAGTTTCCACCTACCAAATCCACCCTCAAGGCACTTGCCCTAGGTGCCACACAGTGAGACTGAACCCAGGACCATGTGGTTAGGAAGTGAGTTTCTTACCACACAGCCATGCCTATATAATGCAGGAGGGTGTTCATTTGTTTCTCTCTGACATACAAGCCATATCCTTCAATTCCAATTTTCTGTAAAAACATGTTTGGCCATGGGGAAATATTACCCTTGCTTAGAAACAGGTGAGGTTTGGTGGCAAGAAGGGCCTTCAACTGTAGAAAATCTACTTGAACAAATTTTGTCCTATCCAATCATGTGAAAGTAGATGTTAATGTGAGAACAACGACGATGATGATGATATCTGTATATAGATATGTATGTATGTCTATTAGGTGATATATATATATTGTGTGTTGTGTATTGTGTTATAAATATGTTTTTGCAGCATTATGTCTGGGTGTTGAAACAATTAATGAATCAATCAAACATGGATGAGATATATCATGATTTTGCAAAGGATTTTGATAAGGTTTATCATGGGATGATATGTCACAAGCTATGGAGATTCGGCCATACCCGGGAAACTGGGAGAGTGGTTACAATACTTCTTAAAAGACAGAAACCAGGCTGTGGTAGCTAATGGGGCCCTCTCCAAGGAGACAGTAATAGAGAGTGAAGTGTCTCAGGGAACTGTATTGGGGCCACAGCTGTTCATGGTAGTTCTTTCAGAGCCATCAGTCACACTTACTAGTTATGCTGACAACACAAAACTAGTAAAAGCAGTCAAAGAAACTTCTGATGCTAATCTTCTACAGAAAGATCTAGATGTCATATATAAATGAGTTGAGGACAGCAACATGCAATTTAATGCAGGTAAATTCCAAGCCCTTCACCATCAGCTAATTGGTGTTCAGGAGGCGAGCTGGCAGAAACGTTAGCATGCCAAGCGAAACGCTTAGCAGTATTTCGTCCGCTGTTACATTCTGAGTTCAAATTCCGCCTAGGTCAACTTTGCCTTTCATCCTTTCGGGGTCGATAAACTAAGTACCAGTTACGTACTGGGGTCGATGTAATCGATTTAATCCCTTTGTCAGTCCTTGTTTGTCCCCTCTATGTTTAGCCCCTTGTGGGCAATAAAGGAAATAGGTGTTCAGGAGCTGCAACAACGATACTTTGGACCAAATGGAGCAACAATGCTTCGTTTTATGTGCATATCATCAAGATGGCGGCATTGTGCAAGCAAAGGGCTGGATGGATTCTGAGAACATTCAGAACAAGGGACCAAGGAACTGAGTGGGGGCTCTATGGTGAACATTTGTCCTCAGCCATTTGGACTACTATTCTCAACTCTGGTCACCCTACAGTGTCAAATTAATAGTGGAACTTGAGTATTTTTCATCACAGACAAGTGAATTTTGGAAGAGGGGCCTTGCAAGTCTACTAGATAGATGGAAGAGCATTGTAGAAAATGAAGGAGAGTATATTTTAAATTAAAAAAGAACTTTGCTTATCTTAATTTAGAAAAATAAAAGAAGTATTAAAAAACCTGCATTATTTATGGGACGACAAATATATTGTGTGATATATATATATATATATAGAGAGAGAGAGTGTAAAACAAGGTCTGAACTCATTCTTATATAAACATTTCTAAGTGTGTGTGTATAACGTTTTGAGCATGCAGTTTGTGTGTATATGTATGGATGTATGTTTATTTTATGGCAAGTATGGTGATGTTGTTAACTGTAATTTACTGGAAAGTGTTTGTTGTGTAATCTGATACTACTCTCCTTCCATACTTGTTTCTCTTAATCCCTTCTCACTCTTGCGTGCACACACACACACACACACACACACATACATATGCACTTGAAGACATCTTACATTCATTTGCCTCTATGTCAAGTTTGCCTTACAGTTGTGTCTTATACTGAAAATCCTACCCAGATGACTGTCGTTTTTGCAGGTCACATGAATTCTTTTTACAATATATTTTTATCACCTTATCCAGCTGAGAACACAACAGTGTGTGTCACCTGACCTTTTAGTTGTTTTTCATCCAATCAGAATGCTTCATTTTTGATGAAATATGCTATTTCTCCAAGAGAACATGTGAACCTTATTTTTGCATTATTAAAACTGCCATCTTGTATATTTTTCTAAGAAACTGTTTTCTGCTATCAGCCATTGCACTGTACAAGTCAGCTAACCCAAGAATTCTTGCACAGTCAACTCTTTTGCATCAAACACACATATACACCACAAATGTAGATTCTCACATTCTTTTGCTTCACAGACACACTCAAGTAATTACTTTCTAAATGTTATATTTGGAAGATTGTAGTTGTGGCCAATGCCAGTGTTGTGTAACTGGCATCCATGCCCGTGGTACATAAAAGGCACCGTTCGAACGTTGGGTCTCATGCAGGCAGTGACAGGTGACCAAGACCTATTGTGATATACTGTACTTTGAGATCATAGTTGTGGCCAATGCCAGTGTTGTGTAACTGGCACTTGTGCTGGTGGCACTTAAAAAGTACTCACTACACTCTTGGAGTTGTTGATGGTAGGAGGGGCATCCAGCCGTAGAAACCATGCCAAATCAGATTGTAACCTGATGCACCTCCTCAGCTTACCAATTTTCAGTCAAACCATCTAACTCATGCCAGACTGGAAAATGGATGTTAAATGATGATGGCTATTACTTTCTGTTCTTTCTCTGCTGTATTTTTCTTTGTGGTCCATTGTAACTTTCTTATTCATCATCGTCATTTTAACATCTGCCTTTCCATGATTACATGTGTTTGAAAGAATTCATTGTGGCAGGTTTTTTTAAAGCCTGTTGCCGATCTTCATCTGTTTCCAAACAAAGTAATATCTTCCCATGGCCAGGCATGCTTTTCATGGAAGATTGTAAATGAACGACAGTGTTGGTATGATATTGTTGTTTGTTTGCAATCATCACATGATGCCAAGACATGGACACATACAAGCATACACACATACATATACAGTTGTATATACACAACAGGCTTCTTCCTGTTTCTATTTATGAAATCCACCTACAAGACTTTGATCAGCCTGGAGCTATTGTAGAAGACACTTGCCTTAGGTGCCATGCAATTGGACTGAATCTGAAGCCATGAGCTTGGTAAGCAAGCATCTCAACCACATAGCCACACTTTTGCTTATGTTGCTGCTGATGATGATATATATCATCATCATCATCATCATCACCGTTTAACATCCGCTTTCCATGCTAGCATGGGTTGGACAATTTGACTGAGAACTGGTGAAACCAGATGGCTACACCAGGCTCCAATCTGATTTGGCAGAGTTTCTACAGCTGGATGCCCTTCCTAATGCCAACCACTCTGAGAGTGTAGTGGGAACTTGGAAGGTTGGGCCTCCAACAGGGCTTTCATGATACCCTTAAAACTAAGAACTTTTCAGCACTGCCTCACATATTAACCCTTTTGATACCAATCTGACTAAGACCACCCCTTGTCCTATGGTACCAACTTCCTGTTTTAAAATGATCTAAAGTAAAACCTTCCTCAAAATTGTATGTTCCAAACACCAATATAATAATGACAATGTTATTTTCCTAAATTCTTTATTATTTTCAAAATTAAGTGAAATGAAGGTAATGTATTTCAATAGAAATATGATAAAGGGTTTTATCTACCCAAAGCTATTGACTTAGTTTATTGTAATAGATTATGCTTTATCTAATCCATATATGTCTCTCACAATCAGTTTCCTTATTTTCCAGCATTGCTCAACGCTCCCGTATTCAACTGTTTAAGTGCTTTATTGTTTCATTCTGCTGTTTTGGAACCAATGTAATGGTCATTGGCTTCATTTTTGCATTGTCTATCTACTATGTAGAGCTGAAGCTAGCATTTCCTAATGATCTGAAATATGTTACGTTGGCAGTTTTCTTGCCAACAGGAGTTTTTGGCTGTGTAGGTAGGAACAGAGTATATTTTCTTCTTTTATTTAATATCTATTTGTTTGTCTGTTGTTTATTTTTTAGTGTAAGTTTGCATTTATCTGCATGTATGCAATATTATATATATAAAATTTTTTTTCAGAATGAGATAAAAAAACAAGGCTGTGAAGATTTTAGAACATTTATAAATAGAATGTCTTACAGCTGTTTCCAGGATATTTATTATATCCCTTCATCGGAGATATAATAAATATCCTGGAAACAGCTGTAAGACCTATTTATATATATATAAAGTTGTAGTATATTGTCAACTTAATGTGACAATCCCAATAAGGGAATACACTACTGCCGTTTAGCCCTAGGAAGCTGGACCGCTTCCTGTCGGCCTTGACACAATTACTGTGTCCTTAAGTCTGCGAGGGGGAGACAAGCTCCTCCACCCAGCCTAGCCAGCATTCAGGGACATGTTTCTGAGTCTTTGCGCGTTATCGGCCTGAAGTAGCTTGCCAGTCAAGGCCGACAGGAAGCGGTCCAGCTTCCTAGGGCTAAACAGCAGTAGTGTATTCCCTTATTGGGATTGTCACATTAAGTTGACAATATACTACAACTTTATCGCTCCACTACTGCTTAAATCTCTCTGAGAGATTTAGAAATATTATATTTCTAATATATATATATAGTTTTAGGGAAAAGAACCAAGGTCCATGAACTCATCGATGAAAATCCACTATTATTATTATTATATATATATATATATACATATTACACTATGTGTATATACAGGGTGTGTAAAATATTTGAGGACAGATTTATGTTTATTAAAAAAAATAGATATCTAATAACAGATAATACCTTTATTTATCAAAAAATGCTATGAGGATAAAAATAAACCTTTTCCATAATTGTTATTCAATAAAGCAACCTTCAGCTTCAACAACTGCTTCTGTATGAGATCTAAATCATCTACATGCTCGAATCAAGTGGTCCTGGTTCATTTTGGACATTACTCTGACTATGGCAGCTTTCAAAGAATCTTTGGTGTTATGACCTCTCTCTCAACAACACTCCACGTGTAATAGTCCAATGGATTGAGATCTGGGGAATTAGGATGCCAAATGTTAGAGGCTGTGTGATCATGAAAATTTTCAGCCATCCATTCCTGTGTTATTAAAGCCATGCGCGATAGTGCAGAGTCTTACTGAAACACATCTGGCCTTCCATTGCATACACTGTCTATCCAGGGCTTAACAATTATTTCCAGTACATTATTTACGTTTGACGGATACTTGTCTTCATCTTGTTTGTTGTTAACACAACGTTTCGGCTGATATACCTTCCAGCCTTCATCAAGTGTCTTGGGGAAATTTCAAACTTGGGTTCTTATTCCTAAGGTATTTGCAAGTTGGGTGAGTTTTCATCAGTAGCTGAGGATGGATAACTACCCAGAAACTCGAATCTGTGTGCATCACATAAAGCTAGAGATGGGGGCAATTACCTCCCCTCTTGGACACAGAATGTGTGTCGTTAGTCAGCTGGAAGAGATGTCTTCCTGGGGCTATAAACGTCAGTAGCACTGTCCCATATAGGACACCATACTTGGTTGGCAATTATATAAATATATATATATATAGAGAGAGAGAGATTGTTGGAAAATTAGATATAGATATATACATACATATGTATATATATATATAATTATATTTAAGGGTACTGAGACTAGCCACCTTAATAATATATATGTATGTGTGTGTATATATATATATATATGTATATATATAATTAAGGTTACTGAGAATAACCACCTTAATAATTGATATATATATATATATATATATATATATATATATATATATATATATATTGTTTTATTTTGGTATGGTCATTTTTTTTTCCTTGCCAAATAAACACACACACTATATATTCATTCTTCACTCATTTATCATTGTTCTTATTCTATCTTATGTCCATTGTCTGGAAATCTTTTGTCACACATCTGTGACTTCTTCAGTGACCCTTTCCAGCCATGTGTATCCTTCTGCTTCGCTTAATCCATTCTATCCTTCTGTGATGTGCAAAACAAATCTTTCTGCTCACAAACAGAGTTGTAGATATTGCTTCATGCCTAGGGGAATCCTGATCATATAAGGCATGTGATCAAAGGTTCTCTGGCCTGCCCTGTTCATACACTTACATGCACACTCACACACACACACACACACACACACACACTCTAATGGTGGACCTAATTAATATTTTATTTTTTTTACCTTTGCAGGTGTAATCTCTGGATATATTGTTGAAAAATTTGGTATTCGATTAGCACTGGTTACAGGCAGCCTATTACTCAGTTTAGGTATTATTGTATGTTGTTTTGTACCTACTGTTCCATATATTCTCTTCTTCTTGGGAATCATTGCAGGTAAGCTAACCTATTTTTTGTTGTCCTTCCTGTTCTTCTACTCCTACTCACTTGTAGTCACTGTACATCATGAGAGCCCACCCTCCCCTAACAACTTATCCCCATTATTTCTCATTTGAGCTCCACCCTCCTTACTTCTATCCCTCCCTTCTATAATCTGAGTATCCTCGCTGCTCCTCTACAAACAAAACCTGTTCTGTTTTCACCTCCCTCTCTACTGGGGGCACCTCATTTGAAGCTACCCTTCAAATGAAGCATCTATAATAGAGAAGGAGGTGCAAGCTGCATGGTGACCAAACTAGTGCTGATGCCTAAAATGAAAAGGGAACCTGGTGCTAACAGTAAAGTGGTTGACATTTTGAAGGGCATCCAGCCATAGAAACCATGTCAAAAACAAGACATTGAAGCATAACACAGTCCTCCAACTCACTGTGTCCTTTTCAAACTGTCCAACCCATGCTAGCATGGAAAACAGGCATAAAATGATGGTGGTGTTGTGGTGATGACAATTATGACAGTGGGGAGATGGTAGTATTGGTGGTAGGGATCGTTATTATCATTATTATTATTATTATTATTATTATTATTATTATTAGGACGGCAAGGTGGATAAATTGTTAGCACGCCAGGCAAAATGCTTAACAGCTGTCTTTATGTTCTGAGTTCAAATTCCGCCATGGTCGACTATGCCTTTCATCCTTTCAGGGTCAATGAAGTAAGTACCAGTTATGCACAGGGGTTGATGTAATCGACTTACCCCCTCCCCTCAAATTCCAGGCCCTGTGCCTATAGTAGAAAATATTATTATTATTATTATTATTGAAGGTGGTGAGCTGGCAAAATTGTTTGCATGCCAGACAAAATGATTAGTAGTATTTTCGTCTCTCTTTATGTTATGGGTTCAAATTCCATTGAGGTCAACTTTGCCTTTCATCCTTTCAGGGTCAATAAAATGCTTAAGTTTAGCTCAGGGGTTGATGTAATCAACTTGCCCCTCATTTGAAATTTCAGGCTTTGTACCAACATTTGAAACCATTATTATTATTATTATTATCATAATATCAAAAGAAAAGGGTGCTCCAATAGTCAAGTTTGACCATGTTCCTGTATTTATATGCGTGGCCATCTGGGTTAACAATTGCCCATACCTTCAAGTCTTCCTTCTCTATGCCACCAATGTTATCGAAGACAGGCTGCCACCTTAGGGGCTAATACAGTTTGACAGCAGTACTTCAGCTGGATTTCCCAGTGCTTCTTAGAACTTCCACATTGACAAGAGGTCCCCCTTTTGCTAACCATGGATTACTATTCTAGGTAGGTAGGAGTCCTCCATACAGATTATGTCTTTGGTTCAATCGAGGATGTTTTTTACAATCATTAATTTCACATTGATTAGCCTGCAAATTCTTGAGAATTTCTAAGAGGTTTTGTCCTTCTTGAATGCTTCTAAGGATGTGCTGCTGACAGTAAATGTGGAAGGTGTACAATGACATTTGGCTTTCATCTCTTTTTCACAAGGCCCAGTCCTTGTTGTGATGTGGTGGCCTGCTTCATTGACCCTTAGAGCTGTGTTGGCAGGGCATAAGCTTCTGATAAGGCCTCCCAAAGTTTGGCCTCTGTCCTTTGATAGAGGCCACACTAATATGGACCATCTCTTCCCAGAGGTAAAAATGGATTTGTGTAGAGCCAACACTCCTACCTTTGGCAGGGCACAAGCTTCTGATAAGGCCTCCCAAAGTTTGGCCTCTGTCCTTTGATAGAGGCCAGACTAATATGGACCATCTCTTCCCAGAGGTAAAAATGGGTTTGTGTAGAGCCAACACTCCTACCTTTGGCAGGGCACAAGCTTCTGATAAGGCCTCCCAAAGTTTGGCCTCTGTCCTTTGATAGAGGCCATACTAATATAGACCATCTCTTCCCAGAGGTAAAAATGGGTTTGTGTAGAGCCAACACTCCTACCTATAAAAAAATCAAAATTACAGAAGCACTGGTGACAAAGCAAAACCAGCAAGAGCTGGGAGAGGAAGACCTTTCCTTAGAGAAGACACCCAAGAGTCAAGAAGAGTAGAGAAAAGTCCTTGATAGCCTATACTCCATAGGGAGCAAAGGATTTAAAAAGAAGAATCAACATCTTTTACCAATAAATTTTCTGTTACTGCTTCACCATTATTGTGATGATTACACCCACAACTTGAAACATCATAATCCTAACGCACACACATATATCATGTGATTGTTTATTTTAAAAATTTGTATTATTTTTCTTTATACATAGTGTGTGCATGTGTGTGTGTTATTTTGAAGCTGAACTTTCTCAAATTACAATTAACTAGTTTCAGCTTCAAAATAGAAACAATGCACTTTTTTTTTTTGTATTGAGTACTTCTTTTTTTGTCTCATTTCCAAACAAACATTTACATTTACCTAATTTCTATATATTTCAGGCACTGGCTGTTCCTTAATATATATTTCTACAAACACAGCTTTGGCATATCACTTCCCAAACACTGGCCGAATTCTAATTTCCCTCATTACCCTTGGTGAAAGTTTCGGATTAATCATCTTCCCTTCATTTGTATCATATTTGATAGACATCTACTCTTGGCAAGGAAGTTTACTTATTCTTGGTGGAACTGTCCTTAATTGTCTTCCTTTGGGTTTAATATTTTCCACAAAGACAGAATATTTTAAAAGCCGAAAACAGTCAAAGAAAGAACCAAGTAAAAATGGCATCAACAAAAAGAAACTTACCTCCAGAGAAAGTAGCCAAAGTCCAATATTGCCAACTAGCGACAGCAATTGTAGCTGTGTGCTAGATAGTTCAGGAACGTGTAAAGAAAACAACTGCATACAACCAGAAGACACTCATGATCTGACTATTGAAGAAAAGGAATTATTATTATGTGAGACAAAACAAAAAATCCATTCCACTATCGAAATAAACGGCAAAAACTATCCAGAAGAGATAATTAAGATTTCAGACATTGAGAAAACACCACCACTTTACAAACAGAATGGTAACTTGAGTTCCCAAAATTCTACTAGCAATTATTCAATCAAAAGTAACACTACAAAAATATCAAATTCTCAAATTGACATTTCAAAAATGCCAAAGCAAAATATTGTGAAAAAACTTCAGTTTCTTTTATCAAACAAAAATTATGTTCTGTTTTTGTGTACTTTATTTATAGCTTTTGGCAATTTGGCCACTGTAGTAACTATATTACCAGACTACTGCTATTCAATAGGGCTATCTGTAAAACAAGGAGCATGGATTTTCTCAATAGGTGCCATTGGTGATATCATCTCCCGTGTTTTGGGATCTATCTTCCTTTATCTGAAGATGCCAAGTTTGGTGATTTTCTCATTCGCAATCATCAGCTGTAGCCTGGTTAGTCTGATTTATCCATTTATAACTTCTATTACTGCCATAACGATTGTAACATTCATATTTATATTGACGTCTGGGATATCATTTTCGGTTTATACTGTCGTCGTTTTGGACTTCTTCAACTTCGAACTCTATTCCTTATCTACAGGCTTGTCAGAGACAGTTTCAGGAATAGGTATTATTCTCAGTGGATTTTCTGTTGGTAAGTAATTCCAGCAATTCTGCTGCTATTTTTAGGAAAAATTCTTTTATCTTTTCCCTACCAAATTTGTGTTAATAGATATATGTAAAACTATTTTTTATATATATGTATATGTATATAGAGTTACATTGACAGATAGAGAGAGAGATATGTGTAAGTATATATGAGATATGCATGTGTAAGTGTATATGATATATGCATGCATGTGTATGTATATATGAGATATGCATGCATACGTATATATACATTCTTGTTGCGCACCTTTTTATTTTGCATAAAATAACTGGTGTAAAACTTTTATAGTACATTTCTTGGCCTCATGTCTAAACCACATCCCTGATTTTTGTTATTGATGTTATATAGACAAAAATGGTGTGTGTGTGTGTGTATTATATGCATGTGTGTGTTTGTGCATGTATATATATATATATATATATATATATATATATTTGTTTTATTTTTTTAACTTCGTACATCTACACCTATTTCCATGCAGACCATAAACCCCTTATTAGTTCTTTTTGTTATTCTATTTATTTCATTACCATGTAAACATAGTTTCGTCTTCTTCACTGTTGTCTTAAAACAAACCTAAGTTCCTTCTCGCACATTTACTATTCATCACTTATTCATTTATTCAAGTTTGTCACCTCGTCACTTATTTCTCTAATTTTGTCACAGATTGGCTGACTGAAAACTCTCAGATTTTTCAATTCTCTTTCACTATTATCAGCATTTGCTGTCTCATTAAATCATGTTACCCAAAATCCCAAAAGAATACTTTTCTCCTTCGTGTTCTATCCTTGACCAGCCTAACTCTGGCCCCCTCTCTCTCTGTTTTAATAACTATTTGCTTCGCCAACACTTCCCCTTCCTCCACGACCCCACCCTATATAAACTAGTGCACACACTCAGATTCCCCTACTACATTTTAATAACTCCACCGAAAGAATACAAATCCAGAAGATGCTCTTGTCCGATTTTGCTATTTTGCAGTAACCCTGCCACCTGTACCGGAAGTCGTTCCTCTGTCATCCTTGCAGTTTCTTCTTTTACTTGTTTCAGTCATTTGTTTGCAGCCATGCTGGGGCACCACCTTGAAGGATGTTAGTCAAACAAATCAACCCCAGGGCTTATTTTATCAGTCTTTATGGCCGATCTGCTAAGTTACATGAATATAAATTCACCAACAACAGTTGTCAAGCAGTGGTGGGGGACAAACACTGACATAAAGACATGCACACACACACACACACACACACACACACACATACATACACAATGAGCTTCTTTCAGTTTCCATCTTCCAAATCTACTCATATGGCTTTAGTCAGCCCGAGGGTATAGCAGAAGTCACTTGCCCATGGTGCCATACAGTGGGACTGAACCCAGAACCATGTTATTGAGAAGCAAGCTTCTTACTACACAGCCGCTCGTGTGTGTGTGTGTACAACTACTGTAGTAAAAGTTCCACATAGATTATCATTATCTGGTCAGTCTTCAGTATAGTTGTTAGTCAGCCATTTTGCTTTGCAGTGTTAGTAGTTCTGATGTAAAGAGCCTATGTAGTGGAAAATTAAGATAAACACGAGTGTGAGTATTTATTGAGCGAAAACACCTAAAGCTCCACGAGGCTCCGGCAGGGGATGGTGGTGAACCCTGCTGTACTCTTTCACCACAACTTTCTCTCACTCTTACTTCCTGTTTCTGTGCACCTGTATTTCAAAGGACCAGCCTTGTCACACTCTGTGTCACGCTGAATATCCCCGAGAACTACGTTAAGGGTACACGTGTCTGTGGAGTGCTCAGCCACTTGCACGTTAATTTCATGAGCAGGCTGTTCCGTTGATCAGATCGACTGGAACCCTCGACGGAGTGCCAACAACATGTCTCACCAGTGCTGTTATTTAGATGTTCCCAATGCATTGGATCATCAGGGGAACACTTTATTGAGCTTTGTCACAGAGATCTAATATATTGACTTAGAGAGAGGACAAGGTAATTAATAAGTATTTAG
The DNA here is from genome assembly GCF_046866305.1 of Octopus bimaculoides. Classification (NCBI taxonomy): domain Eukaryota; kingdom Metazoa; phylum Mollusca; class Cephalopoda; order Octopoda; family Octopodidae; genus Octopus; species Octopus bimaculoides. Next base: position 73,303,154 of record NC_142936.1, on the reverse strand, counting down.
AAAAGGAAGAAAAGAGAGAGCTAGTGGGGGAGAGAAAAAAAAGGAAGAGGGAAAATACCGACCAACATAGTAGTAAACAGGGTATAAAGTAAAGGTGTATTAGTAAATAAATAAATAAAATACAAGTAAATAAATAAATCAATAAGCATGAGTACCTCATTATTGTCATCATCATCATTTAACGTCCACCTTCCATGCTGGCATAGGTTGGATGGTTTGACAGGAGCCAGCCAGGTAGAAGACTACGCCAGGTTACTGTGTCTGTTTTGGCATGGCATTTATGGTTGGATGCCCTTCCTAACACTAACCACTGCTTTTTATGTGACACTCGTACAGGTGATTTGGCATGATTTTTGCAGCTGGATGCCCCTCCAAATGCCAACCACTTTACAATATGGACTGGGTGCTTTTTGAGTGGCACCTGCACAGGCAGGATCACTAAGTAACTTGCAAGACAAAGATCCCTTGAGAGGGGAGGGGCATTGGAGGAGGTGATGTGTCAGATGATGAAAGGTTATAATGAGACAGAAACATAGACATACATGTACACACACACATATATAAATGAAATTTTTAAAATAAAATAATGAGATCAAATAAAATGAAAACCAATGGAAAAATAATTGAAAAAATAATGAGTGTGTGTGTGTATATATATATATATATATATATATATATATATACTGCACATATACACATTGTGTGTATGTGTAGTACTTAAATACAGACAAGGTTTTAAACAAGCTACAATGCCAAAGGGAGACTATTACTTATGATTACAACATATGGCACCTCTCTCGTAATTCAAATTCTATGGGAACATCAAATCTGAATAACTAGATGTGAGGGGGGCACCAGCTGTTACAATCATATATATTCATATACTCATATATGTGTGTCATCATAATCATTTAACATCTGTTTTCCATGCTGGCATGGGTTCGATGGTTTGACAGGAGCTGGTAAGCCAGTGAGCTGCACCAGACTTGAATTGTCTGTTTTAGCATGGTTTTTATGGCTTCATGCCCTTTTTACATGACACCAGCAAAGGTGCTTTTTACATGGCACGAGCATCAGCAGGGTTGCCAAGTAACTTGCAAGACAAGGACCTTTTAGGTTAGAGAGGTGTGGGCATGATTGTGTAGTAAAAAGTTTGTTTCCATCATGGTTCAAGGTTCATTCAAGGCAAGTGTCTTGTACTATAACTTTGAGCTGACCAAAGCCTGGGAGCAGATTTGGTTGACAGAAACTGAAAGAAACCCATTATGTGTATATATATATATGTATGTGCGAATGTGTGTGTGTGTGTATGTATGTATATATATATATATATATATATATATATATATATATATACATATATGGGGCTGTGTGGTAAGTAGCTTGCTTACTAACCACATGGTTCCGGGTTCAGTTCCACTGCATGGCAGCTTGGGCAAGTGTCTTCTACTATAGGCCTAGGCTGACTAAGGCCTTGTGAGTGGATTTGGTGGATGGAAACTGAAAGAAACCTATCGTATATATATATATGTATATGTTAGTGTATCTGTTTGTTCCCCCCACCATTGCTTGACAACCGATGTTGGTGTGTTTAAGTCCCCGTAACTTAGCAGTTCAGCAAAAGAACCAATAGAGTAAGTACTAGGCTTACGTGGAATAAGTGCTGAGGTCAATTTCTTCAACTAAAAGCAGTGCTCCAGCATGACTGCAATCACAAATAAAAAAATTAAAATATATATATATATATATATATATATATATATATATATATATATATATATATATGAGAGAGAGAGAGAGAGAGAGAGAGAATATGTATGTGTAGAAGCTACAAGGGCAGCAGGACTTTGCATCATTATAAGTCAAGGTTGCCTGAATATAGTCACTCAACCAACTAGACATACCAGTTGAAATTACTTCAGATCACACCTTGTTATCTTGATAAAGAATGGGCTGGAGAATGTTATTTTGGATTCCTTGTCTGTCAGGCAAATATGCAAAAGATGGGATGGGTTCAGACAGCCAATGTTAAAATAGTTATGTCATTAAATGTCTACTTGATTAAAGCTGATTTAGGGTTAAGCAGCTATCAAAAACAAAAATAAATGAGCACTCAGAGAGTTCAAACTTCTGCCAAGGCAACACCAACGTCCTCTCAACGATTAGCCAGAGATGATTTTTAAAATGAGAATATCTGAAATAAACTCGACTGCTCTCACAAACGAGAATGCTAAAAATGAAACCCGGCCGCTCTCAAAAATTAAGTAAAAAACACAGGAAAAAATCCAGAATCCTTGTCTGGTACCAGATCGATCCCAAGTTTTAATTAGTTTGTGCCAATCACGAGGCCAAACATCCCTGAAAGTTTCATCAAAATCCATCCAGTGGTTCTTGAGATATCTTGTCCAAGGACAAAACAAACAAAACTGAAAACAATACATCTGCCTTAGTGAAGGTTGAGGTAAAAAAAATACTAACTAATCATTAGACATTACAGTCACATATTTCAAAGTGAAAAATGCAACCGACCCAAACAATAACAGGATTCAAACCATATGCCTATTGTTTAACTTGGGTTCACAATTGCATTATGGGTTGCTTTATTATTTACTTGGGGCAGTGAGCTGGTAGAATCGTTAGCATGCCAGGCAAAATGCTTATTATCATTTGGTCCATCCTTACATTCTGAGTTCTAATTCCATCAAAGTCAACTTTGCCTTTCATCCTTTTGGGGTCAGTGAAATAAGTTCCAGTGAAGCACTGAGATCAATGTAATCAACTATCCTCCTTCCCTGAATTTCAGGCCTTGTGCCTATAGCAGAAAGGTTTATTACTCACATAAGTCCTTCATTCCTTCTGGAGCAGAGGCCATGGACAACTCATCTTCACTGTTGCTTTTGAACTGTCATTGATGCTTCTGTAATTTTGCTCTCTTTTTGTTTTAAGTAGGGATATTGACCCTACACAAACCCATTTTAACCTCTGGAAAGAGGTGGTTCATGTTAGTCTGGTCTCGATCCTTTGACTTGTCCACTTGCATAGCTTTCAGGGTCTCTAACCCTTGAGTATTCAAATTCTTTTGTCAAATGTAACATTTGTTTATTTATATTGTTTTGAATTAATCATGCGTTACCTTGTAACTGAGAGATTTCGATTGCATACTGGGGTTGATCTAATTGACTGCTACTTCCCCAAAAAATTTGGGCCTTGTGCCTGGAGTAGAAAAGGGTATTTATAGCACCTATATTTGAAAAGAGAATGGCAAGTACTTTGCAGTGTAAATAATAATAGAATCACTCATCGAGTAAAAGACTATATTTGTATCGTTCAGATTTGTTGAAAGGCCTGCTACTCTTTTTCTGTCTCAACTTTTTGCATATGATTAACTTCAAAAACCTTAGCAGTTAATTTATACATGACATATATTGAATGAGGAATCTTATAAAACAAAACATATTCCTCTGCACCCATTTCATTCAGCTTTATTTTTACTTATAATATTTTTTTTGTGTGTTTTATACTTTTCTTCCTTTATTTATTTTTTTCTTGACAATATTACATCAGTTCATTCTTAACCATTTCGCATTTAACCTGGCCATATCCAGTGCAAATATTGTAACAGCCACATACCAGATGTAGGATGTAGGGAATCTCACGAGCCTTGATTCAGGTTAGTTAGTAAATGAGGGGTATTAGTTGCCATTTCTAGCTACCACATAGCAGTATCCTTTTCAGTAGTAAGCAAATGTAATTTAGCAGTGAAAGTATATTCTATCTATATGTTGTCCAAACTGTTTTTGTGTAACTAAATGTTCAAATTAGATTTGGCCACTCACACCTACCTACAATATCATTCTAAAAAATAAACAATCACATCATTAAAGTCTTGAAGCTACAAGATAATGCACAATTTACTCAAAACAATGTGAATGAATAAGCATTATGTTTGACAGTAATTTAAATGCTAAAGGGTTAACAATTCTGGCAGACTTTAACATGGATATCTGGTTGCTGTTGTTTGTTGTTCATTATCAGAGAATCTTTCCTCTCCTTTAGACACTGTGTGTTCATAATATACACCAGTGAGTCACATGTGATTGGAACACATCTGTTAAAGGGAAGAGGTGTTCTCTGATGAAGAAAAGCAACAGATATTCGCATTTGAATCTGCCGGAATGTATCAAGAATGAATAGATACACTATGATCTTCTGCATGTACTTCATGAATTATATATTCTCTTTTTTGGTATTTTTATTTCCATGAATATTCTATTCTAATTTCAGGTGTTATCACAGAATATAACAACAATGACTACACCATCAGTTTTTATATAGTCTCCATCTTAAACATTGTGTCGATGTTACCCACAATTCTTTATTTCCTGTACAAGCGAAGAAGGACACAAGTTGATACTTAACCGCAATTTTAACATGCATATTTTATTTGTTAGTATATTTTGTTATTAGTTTTGTTTTGTTTTTGAAGAATGGTACAAAGTTTTTTTCATTGTTAACTGAAATTGTAAATCTATGCAAAGGAAGAAATTTTTAAATGTAAAAATAAAAGCAAAAAAGGAAAGGAAGGAAAATAGCAAAATCATTATTATTCAAGTATCTGAAAGGGAATTGATTCCTTCTGCTACAGTCTTTCAACTCATTAACTAGTCATGTACTGATACCTCTTTTCACATATTCTCTACTAACCCCACACAAACACACACACTCAAACATGTGTGTGTGTGTGTGTGTAAGGCGCGGGAGTGGCTGTGTGGTAAGTAGATTGCTTACCAACCACATGGTTCTGGGTTCAGTCCCACTGCGTGGCACCTTGGGCAAGTGTCTTCTACTATAGCCTCGGGCCGACCAAAGCCTTGTGAGTGGATTTGGTAGACGGAAACTGAAAGAAGCCCGTCGTATATATGTATATATGTGTGTGTGTGTATATGTTTGTGTGTCTGTGTTTGTCCCCCCAACATCGCTTGACAACCGATGCTGGTGTGTTTACGTCCCCGTAACTTAGCGGTTCGGCAAAAGAGACTGATAGAATAAGTACTAGGCTTCTAAGGAATAAGTCTTGGGATCGATTTGCTCGACTAAAGGCAGTGCTCCAGCATGGCCGCAGTCAAATGACTGAAACAAATAAAAGAGTAAAAGAGAGTAAAGAGTATATATATATATTTATATATATATATATATATATATATATAAGTTCAAAAAAAGACAAAAAACAACAACGTGAGAACGTGATACAGATTGTGTTACAAGATGCTCGGGAAAGGAAAGAGAGAGAGTATGACGTTTCGAGCGGAGCTCAGCACTAACATAGCCTTACCTGCCACCTTGGATCTTCTGGATACCAATACCTCTCATATCATCATCATTATTTAACGTCCGCGTATAAAATGTTTGAAAAGAATTCTTGATATAGTCCACTAATTTGAAGAAAGATTTTCTTAAATTTAAAAACAGAACAGCATAAATCTTTTGGAAAAAAATTTTTGTATTATGTTTAAATGTTTTCACTGTTTACAGTTTTTCAGCCACAATTGTTATGGAGTAAATCATATTGACAGAGTTGTTTTTAATATTAGTGCTATTTCTGGTTTAGTTTTAGATTTAGAATCCTTAAACAGTAGTCTTCTTTTTACTTTCATAGCTGATCATTTTCTTCCTTTATTTTGAAAAACAGAAATATTTTGAATTTATTTATTGCACACATGTTTAGATATTCACAAGGAATATTTTGATTTGTTGTTTATGTACTCTCACTCATTCATTATGATCCCATTTGGCCAATATAATTTTTATTGCATAGTAGGTACATGATGCAGTAAATTAAATATATTGTTTTGCACTTCATGTCTGCATTTACCTTAAATTCCTTCCTTTTCTTGAATTATTTGATTGTTCTCCGTTCAGTTATTTTAAATGTCCTACAACAAAGGTCTCTATAGTTTGTTACCTGCATTATTTGTTCTGATGTGAATCTCACCTTTCTTAAGAGTCTTTCGAAATTTGATGATTGTCTTCAATTGATAGTAATTAGTGATTCTTTAATCCATTAGTATTCAGATTACTCTGTGAAATGTAATGCTTTTTTATTCAAATTGTTTGAATTAATCATGCATTATCTTATAACTTTGAGGTTTCTATGATGTGATTGTTTATTTTTAGAATGCTAGTGTAGGTTAGGTGTGAGAGGTTAGCTATGGCCAATGTGAATGTAAAAACATGTAGAATGTTTGTGTTAGATTTGGCCAGCTTAAATGCTGAAGGGTTAAGATCAACACTAATTAAATTTTAAATAAAATGCCTAAGTACACAACTAATAAAATCATAAAATTCACTGAGTAAAATATCAATGTACAACTCTTAACATTGAACTGTTTTCAGTGACTAACGACAAAACAGCTGATACTCCCCAACTTGTCATGTTTGGTGTGCTAACAGTGCCTGACTTCAGTTTTGTTTCTGACTTCTAAAAGTATATTATTAGTTTTGAAAACAAATTAAGATCAAAGTTATATGATGATATTGTAAAAAAAAAATTAGTTTTAATTTAGGTTTAATGTCTAACTTCTTGTCATGAAAAACAAACATGCAACCATGCTGTCAAAGCTGTCACACACACTTTGCCATTAATTTTTGTCATTCTCCCCATTACCCTACAATACACCCAGTACTATATTATGATACAATGTGCTGTGAGGTGTGAGGACACTTGCCACCAAATTTCAAGCAGAGGTATAACAAAAGTTTTCCCTTATGATTTGTGATTAAATTAATGAGTGAGGTTAATACTTATAATGAATTTGCCATTTTCAGTGGGTGTGCAGCACACACCTAGCACACCTGGAACATATGCCTCTAACACACACACACACACACACACACACACACACATATATATATATGGCAGTGCTTCAACAAATAGGAAAGCATTTAACCAGCTAAGAGAGCAAAGATAATCTTAAACAAAAACCCCATAAATTTTGCAAATAACTACCCAAGGTTTCCTGGTCAAAATAATAATTTATTTCCCCATTTATCAAACTGAAAGCAAGACTTACCTGCTAAAAAAAACAACTTGCAAACAGTCTTTGCAAAAGAAAAGAAAAAAAAAAGAAAAAAAAAGGGGACTGTAATTACAGTTCACTTTAATACATAAATAAACCTGGATACAAAGAGGCAAGAGGGGAAGTATGAGATTGTCCTCCATTGCCAGCCATGAGGAATAGTCTTAAATTGATAATGGTGGCTAGGGTAACCACCAATCAGCAAACAGAAACATGAAGAAACCATATTCACATCAACATATATAAATGAATCACTTCACAGATTTGTAGAAGTTCAGACATTAACAACACAGTGGTATGGATGTCGAGCCATGAGATAAAACATTTATTTTCACTTGACTATATATTTTGTATATGTGTATGTATTTATGTATATATATACCTCCACAGTTTGAAGAGGTATATGCCCTTTGCCATTAGGGTCTGACAAGCCATCCATAAAGCTAAGTGCTTCATGGATGCAAAATCATTAGCCACTCTATGACCAGATATATACTTAACTGCATATATGTATATATATATATATATATATATATATATGAAGCAGAAAGTGAAACTTATTTGTGTATATTAATTATATGCATATATATTTATTTATTTATTCTTTTACTTGTTTCAATCAATGAACTTCAGCAATGCTGGGGCACTGCCACTATGTGTGTGTGTGTGATTATAAGTGTCAATGTGTCTATGTATATGGGTATATGCACACGCACACAATATATATTTATGTATATATTATAAATATATTACATATATTTTGTGATCACCATCATTATTTAACATGTTTCCTATACTGTACACGCAATTTAGAAAGCATGTGGTTTAGTGGTTAGAGTCTTCAGCTCTCAATCCTATGGTCATGAGTTCAGTTCCTGGTGGCATATTGTGTTCTTGAACCAGACACTTTATTTCATGCTGCTCCAGTCCACTTGGCTGGCAAAAATTAGTAGTACTTGTAATTCAAAGGGCCAGCTTTGTCACATTTTGTGTCATGCTGAATCTCCTTGAGAACTACATTAAGGGTATACAGAATACCAGTGTAGACACAGTATGTCTGAATATTTAAGAACTTCATTTCCTAATCATAAGATCTTGGTGTTGATTCTACTGCATATCATCATCAGCAAATGTCATTTTCTACAACCCTACAACCAAGATCTTCTGAGTGAAATTGGGAAGACAGAATCTGTATAGGAGGCCGTCAGGTGGGTTCTATTTGTAATTCAAAAGTCCAGCCCTTATCACACTTTGGGTCATCTTGGTTGTACCTGAGAATGACATGAAAGATTCACACGTCCGAATACACAAGGTCAGAAAATTTGACCTGCAATCATGTTATATGCTTAGTATTTTTATATAATATATCTATATTATCATCATCACCCATCATCATCATCAACATCTTTCAATTTCCTTCTTTGATCCTGACTTGGGTTGGGTGAGTCAGCAGGATCTATCTGGTAGAGGAATGTGTCATACTTTGAGATACTAACAGCTTTTTAACATTAGGTACACAGCTCAACAAGACCCTGAAATTATATGCTGATTGAATGTTTTCCTATACCTATGATCCAATATAAATTTCTTATCCACTAATCTAAGAAAGACCCCTCTCATGCAGGTTTTCACATTGAGTGAGACTGTGGGTAGAGTGGCAAACTAAATGACTGTGGAAGTACTTTCCCTTGTGGGCATTAGGGCAGGGTGTATAAGTGATGCAGTCCTTAAATCCATTTTCTGCCAGAGCCTTGTTATAAAAGAAGGTGGCTGTATCAGGGAAATCTTTATTTGTGGAAAAGTTCAAAATCTTCGCATTGACAGTCTTTAAATGTTATTGGAAGGTTGCAGGAGGCTGTGTTGATGAGCAAGTCTTTCATTTGGTTTGCAGTTGGGCCTGTATTAACCAGTGCTTCATTTGAATGTTACATCTAAGAAATTAACTCTGGTCTTAATGGTAACACTAAGCTGTAAGAAGTTATGAGTGCAGATCAGGTCTTTCCTGAGCTTATCCAAAGTGAACCTGTTCATGCCTCTCAAGATAGTTAAATCGATGTCACTATCATCGCTAAAATGTCATCACATCCTTTTTATCTCTGATTAATAGCATGGCATAGATTAACTTGAAATTTTGAGGGGTGCTTTTTGTTTTAAATTTGGTCTGTGTGGGTCTTACTATATCCTCAGACTCTAGAGATGCCATGTTGTTTGTTGTCTCAACTGCCATTTATTATTTTTTTTCCTAGTCTTCATCTCCAGAAGGGAGAAACAGATGACCTAATTATTCACATGGCCCAACATCAATATAATGTACACCTTCTTACACTTATACAGCTCAACTATTAACAGGATAAGTAATTCTAACAGACAAGGTGCAGAGGTCCATGGCAATAATTGCCACTTGTGAATATAAGAGTTATCTTTCTGCTTAATAGTCTCATCATGTATTTGCTCAACTTCATTTATCACCAGTAACCATTCCAGTCCGAAGTAAAGAGCAAACTGCACCAAAGCTTGAATTTGCCTAGGAGCCATGCTTTGTGAAACATCAAGAATCTGTTTCCACCATTTTGTACATTTTGATCCCCTTATCTCTGTTGTTAAATAATCCATATTACAGTTTCCCCAGGCATTTCACTGTCTCTCTTGTTATCATAAACCTGACTTCTGCATTTTCATACTTCACTTCTTTCTGCTTTCTTTTCATAAGAGTTACATTACACACTTACTTTACTTTTAAATACACTTTTGCTCAGTTTATCGACTCGTCCTAATCCAGTCTGCACAGGATTTCATCATTGAATACTTCTTCTTTGCCAACAATGCTACATCATCCATTCTTTAAGTAGCAGATCTTTATCTTGTGGCTGTGGTCCATTGTTCCTTGTAGGACGACTTCCATTCAAAGTATCAACCAACCAACTGACAATGTGCACTTAGCTGCAGTTCTTACTTCCAACTTGTCCCAAGTCATTATGTATTTTTTGTGGCAAAGAACATATAGAATTTACTATAATAATAATCCTTTATTGATCTTCTGATTTCAAGCAAAATCCAGAACAGCTCGACAGCATACTGAAACAGTTTGTGTAGAATGTGTAGAACTGACCCAAAATCATTTCTCAGGTTACTTTTCTCCTCCTTTGTTGTTTGTATGACATTCCATAGTTGCATATTGTATACAATCTGATATATTTGGGATTCCTATTGATACAGAAACCATTTTCTAACAGAAATGTAATCATTTGTATAGCAATAATGCTGAGGAATATTTATCCTTTAACTTTCATTTGAGAAATTGGTTTGAATTAGTTAAAAGTTGATGGGTTCTGCTCTTTAAGAAGGTGGATGACTTCTAGTCTTTCCCAGCAATCCATAATCTTCTCTTTTTAAACTAGTCAAAGAATGAAAAATAGTTTGTTGCTCAGAATGGAATATTTCTATATAGCACTCCATCCTGGTCTGGCACATGCTTCAGTCATATCTTTTTGATTAAAAAAAAAACTGAAGTTTTTTTTCATTCAAAGGTATCTAAAGTCAAATTTTCCTCCAGCTACTGTCACTTTCAGTATCTCTTGCATTGCTGGTGTAGTGGGTATCTTGAAGATTACCATTATACATAATACAGAAGTGGGTCTTCAGCTCATCCCTTCTACTGGTCAGGTGACCATTTCTGCTCTCCTGAAACAACCCATTTGCATACTTGCATTTGCATATTCAATGAACCCTATTACTTGAGCCTTCCTCTTTCTTGATTCACACCAACTGACAGTGGCATTTCTTAACATCATCATACAGCATTTTCAAAGGTACCTTTTCTTCTTCCCTTGCTTCAGTCCAACTACTCATCAAAGGTTTCTTCCTCCTGGACTCCTCTTCATATTACCTCTTGGCACTTTATTTCTACCATTTCCATTTTATGTGCCAAACATTTCCTCGCCTGTGTAACAGATTATATCAATGAGTACTTGAAGCTCTTCTTCCACCAAAAATCAATTCTTCCTAATTTTTGTTTTCTTCATTACAGCATTTTTGAACTCTTTGTAGATTAGCAATCCATCTGCTTTAAACCATCTTATCTTCACTTGCTGGCCCCAAACACTCTTTTGCAGGTGCATTGACTTTACCTCTGTGGCTTGCCTTCTTGCAACCATCAATGCTTATCATCTGATTCACATTACAATTTTGTGTGCATCAGTCTGAATTCCAGTCAGATTCCTGGCCAAACAGGACATCTCAATGTTTCTCTGTTGCAAAAATTTTGCCCAGTGAGGCATCTGTTATGGTCACAGGAACAAAACTAAATTCCTTTGTTACTGTCACATGAATATGTATCCCTTCTTTCCACCCCTTTCATTAATACTCTTCCTTAGGCGGTGGTAAGGTAATCTTCCTCCAGTCAGGATCCTATACTCATTATCAAATACTAAGAGCAAGTACAGGTATTTGAATATGGCTTGTGCGGGTGGCACATAAAAGACACCATTTCGAGCGTGGCCGTTTTTGTGCGGGTGACACGTAAAAGCACCCACTACACTCTCTGAGTGGTTGGCGTTAGGAAGGGCATCCAGCTGTAGAAACTCTGCCAAATCAGACTGGAGCCTGGTGTTGCCATCCGGTTTCACCAGTCCTCAGTCAAATCGTCCAACCCATGCTAGCATGGAAAGCGGACGTTAAACGATAATGATGATGATGATGATATGTGTGTGTTAAGGTTATGGATATGAGAGAATGATTTAACTACAGGTTATAGGTTTTTTTCCTTCTGTTTGACTGCGTTTGTGAACAGTGAGTCTATCTTTTTGAGAAGACTTTTTACAGATATCACAGTGATAATACAACTAGTCTCTCTCTTTCGACATCTCTCCAAGTTGTTAAAAAAAAAATCAATCACATAATTGGTTTTGCTATAACTTTTCTTCTCTCACAACAATACATGGATGCTTTTTCTTTCTTTTGTTTTTATAGTTTATTCCTTACAAATACTTCTACTACTGTACTTCCATTAACGGTGGTCTTTGTCAATATCTGAAAAATGATACAATCTTGTATGCATTTCAGATCATGAAAAAAGAAGTAAATTTTGCTACTAATCTCTGTTGAGAAGAAATATTTCACTGTAATATCCTATAAAGTGATTTATATAAACAGCATTTCCAAACTGAAGAAGACAAATTTTGCTCTTAATCTTGGTTTGAAGAAATATTTCACAGTAATTCACGATAGAGATATGAAAACAGAATTTCCAGACAGTGAAGAAGAGAAATTTTGCTTTTAATCTCAGTTGAGTAGAAATATTTCACAATAATTCACCATAAAGTTATATAAACAAGATTTCTAAAATGGAAAGGCTAAATTTTTACCCTTAACCTAGATCCTGAAAATTATTTCACTGTATTTCACTTTACATTTATATTATTAACAGAATTTCCAATCTGAAGGAAATAAATTTTTTGCTCATAATCTTGGTTCTGAAGAAATATTTCACAGTAATTCACGATAGTTATAGAAACAAGATTCCCAAATAATAAAGAAGAGAAATTTGACTTTTAATCTCAGCTGAGAAGAAATTCTTCGTCATAATCATGATGAATTTCTATATCGAGGATTTCTATTCTGAAGAAGAGAAATGTTGCTATTAATCTCAGTTGAGAAGAAATTGTTCTCTGTAATATACTATAGATTTGTATAAAAGGGAATTTCCAGACAGTGAGGAAGATAAATTTTGGGTTTAGTCTGATTTGAGAAACAAAATTTCATGGATTTATATAAACAAGATGTTCAGACTGTAAAAGTGAAATTTTGCTTTTAATCTCAGCTGAGAAGAAAACTTTTACCATAACGTTATCACTTATCACCCCTTCCTCTTCCTTCCCCTTAAACTGATATTCACCACTGACCATGCATCTCTAGCCAACTGTCAACTTCATTTCACACTTGAGAACATATCTATCCCACCTACCTTTTCTGATCCTCTGTCCATATTCTCTCTTTTACATTTTCAGGGTACACTCTGACACCTCATCTCCACCTTCTTGCATTTTGAGGGTACACCCTGACACCTCATTTCCACCTTCTTGCATTTTGAGGGTACACCCTGACACCTCATCTCCACCTTCTTGCATTTTGAGGGTACACCCTGACACCTCATCACCTCCTTCTTGCATTTTGAGGGTACACCCTGACACCTCATCTCCACCTTCTTGCATTTTGAGGGTACACCCTGACACCTCATCTCCACCTTCTTGCATTTTGAGGGTACACCCTGACACCTCATCTCCACCTTCTTGCATTTTGAGGGTACACCCTGACACCTCATCTCCACCTTCTTGCATTTTGAGGGGATACCCTGACACCTCATCACCACCATCTCTTTCCAGCTGGGGTAGCAGTGTATCTCCTCTATAGCAAGACACCAGGCTCATTACCTTGTATGAATCAACCTCCTTTAATACTACACCCCACTCAGTTGAGGGGACTTGTCTTGCAAGTTATTTGGTGACCTCACTAGTGCTGGTGTCACAAAAAAAACACACCTAGTACACTCTGTAAAGGGGTCAGATCTAATCTATCTCCCCCAAAATTTCAGGTCGTGTGCCTATAGTAGAAAGGACTTATTAATATTATTTAGGCAGTGAGCTGGCAGAATTGTTAGTATGCCGGATGAAATACTTAACGGTATTTCGCCCATCACTACATTCTGAGTTCAAATTCTGCTGAGGTCAACTTTGCCTTTCATCCTTTCAGGGTTGATAAATTAAGTACCAGTGAAGCACAAGGGTCGATGTAATCGATTAGGCCCCTCCCCACAAATTTCCAGCCTTGTGTCTATAATAGAAAGGATTATTATTATTATTATTATTGCTGCTACTAATATATTAATTATCCTTGGAAATTTTCAGTCAAAAATCCTTGTTGTTTTAATTTTTATTTGAAGTATTTTTTCTCTCTTTTTATTGAATCCATATTGTTTATTTTTGGATTAATAAAAACTTCACACTTTCTCTCTTGTTCTTGCTCTTTTTCTATTGATTAATTAAAAAAAATAATAAATAAATGCATTTTTACTTTCTCGGTTAGGAGGTAATCCAGGGGGTTCTAATGAATTTAGGAATTCAGCAGGATAATGGACAACCTTTTCAGGATTTTGAATTGTGTCCACTGACTTATAAGTGTGAACGTGTTTAGAAAGACACTGCAGAAAGTGTTCATTGATTCTATTTACAGTGCTATTCTTGGGAGCAAGTATTGCTCTTTCACATAACCAATCATGGTTTTTGTAGTTTTCCTGCAGATTAGGAAACGATGCCGTTGTCAGGTCACCAGCAGTGTTGACAATGTTGCAAACCCGATCAACTTCCATTCCTCCATTTGAATCCAAAGGTACCTTGCCATCTCCAGTTTTCAGAATGCCCAAAGAAAATGAAGCAGACATATAGTCTCCATACAGTTGAGCCCGCATGTTGATATGAAGTTTCAGAATTTTGACATGTCACCTCAATGGTGAAGATTTCAGGCATGCTCACACTGCATCTACCCTAGTTCCTTTAGGAATAACAGGAAGAGTCTGCCTGAAATCACCGGATAATAAGACTGTTACAACTTCCATTGAATCCTCACAGTCTCTTATATCTTGTAAGGTCTTATTAAGTGCTTCAATAGCTCCCCTGTGTGCCATAGTACATTCATCCCACACATTTAGATGGCACTTTTTAAGCACTTCTGCCTTTGCATAGTTTTTGTTGATGTTGCACGTAGATGTTTCAGATGTTGTCAAATTCAGAGGAAGCTTGAAGATAGAGTGTGCTTTCCTGTCACCGGTAGGAGTGTTGTCGCAATCCTTGATAAGGCCACAACTAACGCGATTCCCTTGTGCTGCCTTACTTTAGTAAGAAGTTTCGTCACGAATGTTTTCCCTATCCCTCAGGTGCATCCATGAAGAAGATACCACCTTGTCGGTGGTGAATGCTGTCAACGATGGTGTTATAAGCGTGTTGCCGGTCTGGAAGCAATTTTGGTTCAGTTTCAACGACGTATCTTGTAAGAGCATCAGAGTCATAGGATGACAGACGACGCTGAGAAAAAAAATAGTTCAAATTATTATTTTGACCACAAGTAATGTTCCTACCAAATTCTAAGGAAATCGGTTGCAGCGAACAGAAGTTATTAAAGGTTTGATTTGCAAGTTCAACAAAAAAAAAAAAAAAAAAATTTTCACTGCTTTTCGCAGTTTCCGTACAACATGGCTACCGTCGAAAAAAAATCAAGCCAATTTGCATAATTTTCGTAGCATGACAAATTTGAGTAAAATCAGTTGCAGTGTTCAGAAGTTATTAAGAGTTCAATTTTCGAGTTTTAAGGAAAAATTGAGTTTTTCAGTTTTTCGAGTTTAACCACCCTACATAAACTTCGCAGCATGACAAATTTTTTTCAAAAAGTTTGAAGAAAATCGGTTACTCCTGTAAAAAAATTTTCCATGTGCAACTTTTGCCTTCTTTTTTGCAAAAAAAATGTCGAATTTATCGATTTTTGTCCAAACGCACGCAAAATTTTCAAAATTTTTTATGCTTAGAACCATTCCTGGTAAATTTGCAATCTAATGGGGAAAATTTCATAAAAATCGGGTGGATCTCGAGTTTTAACGACATGACAAACACACAGACAGATACACATATCCCTGTGTTTTATATATATAGATTGTTGACATCTGTTTTCTACTTTGTTGAATTTTGGCCTCCACACTTATAGTCACAGCATATGTGTGTATAAATGCCTGTATTTGTTTGTAAATGTGCTTAAGTGTACACATATATACGTGTATAATACTGATAACACTTATTTGAAGCTAAGGAAGATTAGCCACCTGTCTCTTGACATATACCAGGCAAATACGACTAACAAATTACTGATCTGGCTCTGTGATTAAAAAGCTTGCTTCCCAACCACTGTGCTGCACTTTGAGTAAGTGTCTTTAACTTGTGTGTGTGTGTAGATATCATATGATGGTTGTAAATGAACATCATCATCATGATGCGAGTGAGGTTGTTCGTTTTCAGTCTTTCTTGAAAAATATGTCTAGCTAAGGTGGGCGGGGGAATGTTACCTTGCTTGCAAACAAGCAAGGGTTCTCAACAGAAAGGGGATCCAGTTGTAGTAAATCTGTTTCAAGAAATTCCATCTGAGTCATGGAAATGTGGGTGGTGAGGATGATGACTCACCATGTTAATAATCGTTTGTAGTAATTTATTGGGGAGTGAGGAAATAATAGGAAATCATTTAGAGGCAGAAATATCTTGCCATGAATGAGACACTTCTGTTCATCGCCAGTCGATCGCACGAAGTTTCTTCTTCCTTTCAGGTACAGAATATATCTGACATACATATATGACATATATATATATATATATATATATATCACCCTAACGCTCCATTCTCCGAGCTTTCCGGCGCCTCCAGTCCGACCCCTCCACCTCCCACATCTTTCCTAATCAACCCCTCCCCTCCTTCAAACGAGCCCATAACCTACGAGACCTCTTGGTCCACAGCTTCTTCCCTAACCCAAACTCCCAACCTGGCTCGTTCCCTTGCTCCCGCCCACGCTACCGCACTTGCCCTTACCTCTCCAACACCACCCTCCTCACCAGCACCCATCACCGACCCAATCGCATCACCGACTCCTTCACCTGCACTTCCACTAACATTATCTATTGTATCTCCTGCTCTCTGCCATTCTCTGTACATCTGTCAAACGGGGCGCCGCCTGGCCGACCGATTCGCGGAACACCTCCGAGACATCAACGTTGGCAATGACACCCCGGTGTCACGCCACTTCCGTTCTGCGGCTCACTCCTTGCAGCAACACCTGTCCGTGTTTGGATTGTCCATGCACAGGGGCCATCCGGACTCCCGTTTGCGCCGTGAACAGTGATTAATCTTCTCTCTTCGCTCCTTTGCACCACATGGGATCAACTCCCCTCCCCCTGCCTCTCTCCCCCACACTCCCTCCTACCACCCATCTCTCCCCCCTCCTGCTCCGACTCTTCTCTGTATGTCTCTTCACCTCTCTTCACTCCTACTTCTCTTCACTCCTACCTCTCTTCATTCCTACTTCTCTTCACTCCTACTTCTCTTCACTCCTACTTCTCTTCCTACTTCTCTTCACTCCTACTTCTCTTCCTACTTCTCTTCACTCTCACTTCTCTTCACCCCTACTCTTTCTCTCCTCTCTCTTACTCTCTCTTACTCTCCCCTCTCTCAATCTTACTCTCTACACTCTTACTCTCTTTCCCTCTCTCTCACTCTTTTTCTCTTCCTCTCTTTCTCCCCCCTCCCATACCCACCTTCCCCCTCTCTTACATCCACCTTCACCTTCCCTTCATCGTCAACCCCCCCTCATAAGCTCATCCCACCACACCCCAACACACTCCTACTCTACCTTCCCACTCCACCCCATCCAATTCCTTACACCCACCACCCACCCCTACCCACATACTCCTACCTCTACCCCCACCCTCAGCCTAACCCACACTCCACCCATGCCTTCCCCACCTCCCAACACCCTCACATCACATCACACCAACACCCTCACATCACACCACGCACACACTACAACTGACCAACTCCTTTCTCCCCTCCCCATTTTCACACATACATACGTCAAGATCTCCAGCATTCTATCTCTCACACACACAACCTCTCGTTCTTCCATCACCGTTCTTTCTCCCCCTTTTCTTAGCTCTCCTGTGTAAAATTTCTAACTTCCGGTCAGCCATTACTATGATTGACCGTTGACTGAACACTATTCAAATTTTTTTCTCCGTGTTTTTCTCCTTGTCTCCGTATTCTTTCTGTTGAAGAGTGTAGCTCGAAACGTTAAAGACTTTCCGTATTCCCGAGCGTCATACTAATACATCCTTTTGTTGTTTACACCACCTGTCCTCGTCTGTTGTTGTTTTTTCGTACATTCTCCTATGTATATATATATATATATATATATATATATATATATATATATTCAGCAATCACCCAAAGATGCGATTCGTTGGAATTTTACCCATGTCATCAACAAAATCTGACCAATCACGACTTTACATGGAAAGAATATTACCCACATGATCACCAAAATCTGGCTAATCACGACCTCATACGAAACAGGCTCCTGCAATAATTTCAACTTTTGGTGTGCATCAATAAGTATAAAATGGCACACACACACAACCACCAGATAGAGAGCTTTGCGATATAGCAGAGGGAGCACGAAGAAACGCAGCAGACAGACGGCAAACAAACACAAGCAGTGGCTGAATCAAGCTGACATCATCATTATGAACTATCAGACACAGCAACACAACAACGAGCTGTTAACTTTTTGAACACTATGACAATTACCAACGTTTGTCATTTGTAGTAGCAATAGTATTTGTATTTTGCTTCAAAAATAATAAAAGTTTGTTGTCAACATTGTCAATAGATTTCATCGTCTTCTATGTACAGCTGTTGACCTCCAACGCTAGAAATAACAGGTCATCTCTAGTACAGCACTAGTACAAGTGGTGACTGGTAATACTGTCTCCTGCTCCATGCACACGTACACACACATACATACATACATATATATATACATATATATATATATATATATATATATATATATATATATATATATATATATATGCACATTCCGGCTGTGATTATCCAGTGAATAATTCTTTAATACACACACACCACATGCTGCTTTCAGTTACTATCTACTTTTGTCATTGATTGACCTGCCGCTAAAGCAGAAGACCTGAAGCCATGTAGTTGAGAAACAAATTTCTTAGCCTGTCATACATACCTACCTACCTACCTACCTACAAACATACATACATACATACATACATACGTGTGTCTGTGCATGGGGTATACATACACGCACAAATACATATATGTGTGTGTGTAAAAATATTTAAGGTGAAAAAGCGCAGAAATCTTGTTTGTGCAGATAAAGGTTATTTAATCCTTTACAATATGTATAGAGTCGACCGGTTTTGCTTCGCTAATCATGACTCAATGTTATGAAATCATGAGTTTTTGATGTAATCCTGCATAGAGGCAGGTATGATGCAGTTTTGCGGTTGTACAGGAGAGTACAGCTCAAGGGGGATAATCAGTGAATAAAATGTCTTAGCAAAAGGGATAATCAGTAGATTTGATATTTCTTAGCTAAGGAGAAGTAAATCTTTTTTCCTTTTTTCTGGTTGGTCTTTTTATTTGTGAAGTCCATTATATATTTATGCTAAGTTCTGCTTGTAGTTTTCAATAAATGTAACCTCTTTATTTAGTCGTTGTTGAGCTGAGGTCCTTTCCGTGCATTGGTATAGTAGGAATATTGTGAATTGTGAGTGGTATTTGACGGTATTGGGGGTGGTAGATTTGTTGTGTGTGTAGTGTAGATATGCGTTTTAGGGACATTCATGTTGAACTTATATAATTCCTAGTGCAGCCGGAACACATTATGACGTAGATGAGATTTTCAGATGCACAATGAATATATATACTAATGTATATATAGGTAACTATGCACACACACACACATATATATATATATATACATCATACATCATCGTGCGTATGTTGTGAAGTCGCAACTCCATTGCTACACGTTAGAAAGAATCAGAATAAGAATAAGAGGTCGTTGTTGGAAGAAAAAGAAACGGTAGAATGGAGCAAAAAGAAAGAAAGAAAGAGAGAGAGAGAGAGAGAGAAAATAAAGATAGAAAAAGAGAAAGGATTTAACTGCCCGCCGTAAAGTATCTTACTATAAGGAAGAAAGAGGATGGAAAGAAAAAGAACAAACAGTAAAGAAAAGATACAGCTAAACTTTCCGCATAAAAGGCCAAGCCTGCGAACGTACACATGAAATATACATACATACTCACTTAAACAAACGTATATACACCATAAAGTATATACGCACAGGAGTATATTTAAAACAGTGTGGTGTACTGAATATTAAAAGAGTGTAACTTCAAATTGTGGATTGAAAGAGTCATTGATATACTCAAATTCATAGTGTAATAATATATGATATAAATTTTGGCATCGGCGAAACTTAAATGAGAAAACTTAATGAAAATAAAATAAGAATAAAATAATAATAAAGACTGTAAACAGTCGAAAGTTTTCCTGAAGGTCAAAAAATGTAAAATATAAGTGCGATATTATACAAAATGATGCCTGCTTTTAGGTGGTAAAGCCAAAATCAAATGCGAAAGTCAAATATTATTATTATCCCTATGGTATTTTATCAGACGACATTTTATACCTCGTAGCATGTCTGCGGGAATTCAAAGGCTCCCGTCTCTGGTTGAAGGCAAGTTTATCCTGGAACAAGATGAAGGGTCATTTTTCACAGGAATTTTCAATGGCCGAATAACTGAAGAGATGTTGGCGTGGGTTCACACCCCGGCATCCGAAACTCGGTGTTTTATCATGGCTACCGAATAATATTTTA